>NC_080541.1:222172950-222275450 GCF_028640845.1 Ahaetulla prasina | reverse complement strand
CTGAAAGATTACAGTAACAGAATCTTGCAAGTCTGAAGGCGCATTTCTTACTAACTGAGTTGTTCATTAGGTTCTTGTCCTGCTTTTATTGTGTTATAAATAATTCAAGGCAGCGAGCCTACAATGAAAAAACTCCTTCCTCCTCCTATTTTTCTCTCCAACAACAACCCTGTGTGGTGGGTTAGGCTAAAAGAGAGGGACTGGCCCAAAGTCACCCAGCTGACTTTAATGCCTAAGTCACCTGGTGATTGGCCCAAAGTCATTCAGCTGGCTTTCGTGCCTAAGGCAGGACTAGAACTCACAGTCTCCTGGTGATTGGTCCAAAGTCACCCAGCTGGCTTTCATGCCTAAGGCAGGACTAGAAGTCACAGTCACCTGGTGATTGGCCCAAACTCACTCAGTTGGCTTTCAAGGCTAAAACAAGGAGAAGGGCGGTATACAAATTTAAATAATAAATAAATAAATAAATAAATAAATATTGTTGCGATTGAAGCTGAAGTAGTCTTCAACAGGAAGGACATTGCAATAGATGATTCTATAAGTTAGAATCTTCCTGATTCGGGCTTTGATCCTGAGGTGTCTGTGGAATCCAGAAAGGAAGAGTGCCCTCAGATATATAGATTCCACCTCTGGCATCCCCCTTTATCCTGGGAGGGGTGGAATTCCTGCCTCTCCCCATGGAGCCAGTGAGCTGTTAAGGGGAGGGGAGGGCAGACCAGAGGCCTTTTAAGTGCTATCAATAAATCGATGTGACACTTGATAGGGTGCTTTCATTTAAACAACACTGCCTGAATATTAAAGGGCGAGGAATAACATTATCAGGAAATTAACAAGTTATACATGGTGGGCCAACCCCCTAACGGGGCGAACATCTCTTTTGGCCCTGAGTCTAGTAAAGTCTAGGGCCTCTGGTGGCTCAACGGACTAAGTCTGTATGTTATTAACACAGCTGCTTGCAATTACTGCAAGTTCAAGTCCCACCAGGCCCAAGGTTGACTCAGCCTTCCATCCTTTATAAGGTAGGTAAAATGAGGACCCAGATTGTTGGGGGCAATAAAAGTTGACTTTGTATATAATATACAAATGGATGAAGACTATTGCTTAACATAGTGTAAGCCGCCCTGAGTCTTCGGAGAAGGGCGGGATATAAATGCAAAAAAAAGAAGAGACGGACCAGGGAAGACATGATAGCAGTCTTCCAATATTTGAGGGGCTGCCACAGAGAGGAAGAAGGGGTCAAGCTATTTTCCAAAGAAACCTGAAGGCCAGACAAGGAATAATGGACGGAAATTGAACAAGAAAAGATTCAACTTAGAAATAAGGAGAAATTTTCTGACAGTGAGCACAATCAACCAATGGAACAGAAGTTGCCTTCGGAAGTCTTGGGAGCTTCATCCCTGGAGGCTTTCAAGAAGAGACTGGACTGCCATCTGTCAGAAATGGTGTAGGGTCTCCTGCTTGGGCAGGGGGTTGGACTAGATGACCTACAAGGTCCCTTCCAACTCTGTAAATCTATTACTACCACGGGGAATCCTGTTCCCGTATGGAGCACATCCACACGTACAAAACAAGTTGACATTTGTGTCAATGAAGTGACACGCATGGTGACAGGATGCCTTAAATCCAAACCCATGAACTCAAAGGTGCTTTTTCAAAAGAAAATTGGATTGTTTTCTCCTTGTGGAAGAAGAAGGAGATGCTACTCAGATTAACAGAGTTAGAAGGGACCTTGTAGGTTATCTAGTCCAGGGGTGTTGTTACTCGTCCTCCCTCCTCTCCTCAGCCAGGCCCCTCCCATCTCCAACCGGGCCTTTTATCAGACTCTGAGTCTGATAATGAAGATGAACGGCCTGTCATGACTCCAGCCCCTGGCCCTGGCCCCATGCCCGGAGAGGATTCAAGGAGTGAAAGGAGAAGGCCGATAAACCTCACTCATACAGCGTGTGTTCCTTTGGCTCAGCCTTCAGAGCAGGAAGCCAGCCAGGTGGTGGAATTACCCGGGCCTACTCCCTCTGACCCCTCCCTTTCCCAGACGCTGACAGCAGATCCAGCTGAAGACAATTTAGAGTGGGTGGACCCTCGATTCCAGAGATCTGAGAGGCGACGCCAGCAGAAGGAGGGGTGGGGCAGGCCTGGATAAATGCTGAGTCATGGAGCCACACCCCACAGCCTATATAAAGGACCTGCCTTTGGCATTCCAACCTTGAGTCAAGCAAAGTCTTATCTAGTTTGCTGATACCGGACCCTATTGCTGAAGTCACAACTTGGACTCCTGCCTGCCCTGATAAACCTCGAAGGAACTTGGCAAGCTGCAGAGGCTTCATTGCCAAGTTTGTTATGGACTTCTTTGACTCGTTCATCGGAGTGGGGGTGGGACACGACAAGGGGTCTCCAACCTTGGCCACTTTAAGACTTGTGAACGTCAACTCCCAGATCTAGTCCAAGAAGCTTCATCGGTTGTGACTGGGTGACTTATATTTTTCACACTTACAGATGACCGTTGCAACATCCCCATGTTCACGTCATCAAAATTCAGATGCTTGGCAACTGACTCATATTTATGACAGTCGCAGTGTCCCGGGGTCATGTGATCACCATTTTTGCCACCCTCTGACAAGAAAAGTCAACGGGGAAGCCAGATTTACTTAGCAACCACCTTATGACCTTACCAACTGCAGTGATTCACTTTACAACGGTGGCTAGGAAGATGAGAAAAAGGAACAAAATTCACCAAACAGCCGTCTTGCTTAGCAACAGAAATTTTGGGCACACTTGTGATCGTAAGTCAAGGACTACCTGTAAATAAATCCCAGGCAAAGACTTGGACCTGTCCTTTATATCAGCGGTCACCAACCGGTGGTCCGTGGACCACTGGTGATCCGCGAGAAAATTTTGGTGGTCCGCAGAAAAATTATTTGCATTTTTTATATTGTACTAGATCGGGGGCCCTCAAACTACAGCCTCTCGGACAGATACATGCAGTGAACATTTGTGTTGCTGCAGAGAGTCTCCCCCTTCAGGGTCTTTTTGTGTGAGTTGGGGTCTGCTTCAGCCTCCTGGTGCAGGGCTTTGGGTGAAGGGAAGTGGAGGGAAGTGCTGCTGGTGGTGAAGAGCCGGAGGGCCTCGTTCCAGTGGGACTGCCTCATGGCCTGGAACTAGCAGACCACCTCAGCCCGCTGAGCCTCCAGGCGCCGGTACCTGGCCTTGCACTCCTGCAGGTTTTCCCTCTGCTTGGAAAGCCTATGCTCCTCAGTGAGGTGCTTCTGTTGAGCCTCCTTCTCAGTCAGATCCAATTTGAACTGAGCTGTTTTGCCAACTCTTTCTCATGGTGATTGCTTAGCTCCAACAACTGCTTCCTGTTGGGGCACTAAGGAGCCCGAACGGGCAGGCGAGGAGTGTCTGGGAGGGGAGGAGTGAGTAGAGGCTGGCGAGGCACCCCTTTATTTTTATTTATTTTATTTATTTATTTATTTTGTCACAACAATATATATAAGCATCACATAAAAAGATTATATAGTATATAAACATATATATGAGGTAATATAAGGAAGTATAAGCAAATATATATAAGAAGAAGAAAAAGAAACAAGCAAACAATAGGACAGGAACGGTAGGCACATTTGTGCTCTTATGCACGCCCCTTATGGTCCTCTTAGGAATGGGGTGAGGTCAATAGTAGAAAGTTTTTGGTTAAAGCTTTTGGGATCATGGGAAGAGACCACAGAGTCAGGTAAAGTGTTCCAAGCACTGATGATTCTGTTACAGAAGTCATATTTTCTGCAATCTAGATTAAAGCGGTTAACATTAAGTTTAAATCTATTGGTTGCTCTTGTATTATTGCAATTGAAGCTGAAGTAGTCTTTAACAGGAAGGACGTTACAATAGATTATTCTATGAGTTAAACTTAGGTCTTGTCGAAGGCGGCGGAGTTCTAAGTTTTCTAAGCCTAGGATTTCAAGTCTGGTGGGATAAGGTATTTTGTTTGGAGAACTCTTCTTGTAAAATATACTTCCGGAAGATGGCGACCAGGAAGGTTGCACCGGAGAAATGCTCTCTGTAAAAGGGCTCTTTTGAGCTCTTAGGAGAGCAGTTTCCCCGAAGATTCCTTGCTGGCGATACTCCAGAGCCGAAGGTTTTTCCAGGCTGCCGTGGATTGAGGCTGCCGAGGTTCTTCCAGGCTGCTGAGGACTCAGGCGGTGGGCGAAGAGTCGGAGACCGCCGGAGCCTGGACTGCCGCAGCCACGCCGCCCGCTACCGCCGCCAGCCCTGAGCCGCCGCCAGCCCTGAGACTGCCGCTGCCGCTTGTGGCGCCAGAGCTGCCGCCAGAGCTGCCGCCAGCCCTGAGCCGCCGCCAGAGCTGCCGCCAGCCCTGAGCCGCCGCCAGAGCCGCCGCCAGCCCTGAGCCGCCGCCAGAGCCGCCGCCAGAGCTGCCGCCAGCCCGGGATTGCCGCTACCGCTGCCGCCAGAGCCGCCGCCAGACCCGAGACCACCGCTACGCATTAAAGGCGGCTGGAGACACCGAAACCACTAAAGCCACCCCACCAGACCGGGACTGCTGCTGCTGCCGATACCGTGAGTCGCACCGCTGCCATCACCGCCCCATCATCGCCTCCCACATTGCTACAAACTTTAAATTTCCCACCAAGGAGATAAAAGCCCAGCAACATTTACAACAACCCTAATCAACCTATCCCCAATCGGCAGGACTGCTGCAGGACTACTGGTGAGTTCCTAGGAGACTCCAGTCTCCGGCCTCTACTGACTTTTGAATCTCCCGCCATTACAGCCACCTGTAAAGAAGCTTCTCCAACCACCCTATCTCACCATTTTAAATTTCCGCCAAATCTCACTGTTACCATAGTAACTCCCTATTACCATAGCAACTGCCAAATTGACTACCATTTAAAGTTAAAGAGACAGATATAAAATCAAGATAATTGATTAAGTGACAGACACTTAATCATTACTAAAATAAAATAATAATAAATAAATAAAATAAAATAAAATAAAATAAAATAAAACAAAGGAATAAGAAAGATCATCATTATGCCAGCCAGAAAATCAAACGCTGATAAAATCTTAGAATCAAGATTAACAACTATTGAACAAAACATAGATAAAAGATTACAAGCTATTGAACAAAACCTAGAAAAAAGAATTCAAAATATTGAACAAAACCTAGAAAAAAGAATTCAAAATATTGAACAAAACTTAGAAAAAAAAATTCTATCAGTTATTGAACAAAGTTTCACAGATTTGATAAAACAAATTTCAACACTAAAAAATGAAAACTCTAATGATCTAAATCTCTTCCAAACTCATCTATCACCACAAAATATACAACTTACAACTCAACCTAGACATCAAATTAATACAACACAACCCAATCAACAAACAAATATACAACTTACAACTCAACCTAGACATCAAATTAATACAACACAACCCAATCAACAAACAACTACTAATCAACTAATCAGAGATGCAATGGAGAGAGGACAAAAAATAAATAATGCAATATTATTTGGACTTGAAAACACAAATGAACCAGATATCAATAAGATTCACAACATCATTGGAAATTATAATTCATCAACCATCTCCCCAAATGAAATAATTGCTGTCTCCAGAGATGGACCAGAATATAAAAACAGCGATGGGACAACAGCACCAAGATTTTGTAGAGTTATATGCACTAATGAGGACAGCAAACGCAAATTCATAAAGACTATAAACTCAATTGCTAAATCCAACCCTACCTACAGTAAACTTAGATCACGTCCTGACCTATCCTTTCTACAAAGGATACGCCTCGTGAACTTCGCACAGAACTTAAAAGAAGACAAGACAATGGTGAATCCAACCTATACATCGACTACCATGCTGATTGCATAAAAATAAAACCTGCAATCAAAAATCACCTCAAACCCCCCATCACCCATAACAATCAACCAGCCATCCCAGTATTCAACCAAGTACCCATCCCCCTACCTCCCATTCAACCAACCATCTTACCAACTATCCAACCAACAGCCATCCAATCAACAATCCAACCAGCCATCCAACCAACCATCCAACCAACCATCCAAACAGCCATCCAAGCAGCCATCCAAGCAGCCATCCAAACAGCCATCCAACCAGCCATCCAAACAGCCACCCAACAATCCACCCAACCAGCCATCCAAACAACCATCCATCCAAACACCCAAACTACCATCCAACCATCTATACAACCATCTATTGTCCACAACCCCCAACCTACTAACACCCAAAACTAGGTATGCACGCCCCTTACCTCTTCAACACCAATCATATCAGATCTCAAATGCAAATTGATAAATGCAAGAAGCATAGTCAACAAATTACCTGAATTTATCCTCTTATTAAACAGTGGCACATTTGATATCATTTTTGTTTGCGAAACATGGCTGAATTCATCCCTTCCTGACTCCATTATCTCAAACAAAGAATATCAAGTCTATCGATCAGATCGGGAAAACCAAGAGGTGGTGGAGTGGCTATCTTTACAAAAGACACTGAATCTAAAAATATCCAAGTAGCACATAAACTCTCTCTTCCTGAAACCATAGTATCGACCTATCCCTTGACACTACTCTTCGATTCTTACTATGCTACAGAGCCCCCGACTATGACATTACCCACGCAAATATGCTAACCTCAATGCTAACATGGACTACCTCTTGCCCATACCCTCTTATCTTCCTTGGTGACTTAAATCTACCTCTCATTAACTGGACAACCAATGAATGTTCAACTGACCCAATCCATACTACACTATACAACGCTGTTACAAACCTAGGTCTTGAACAACTTGTAACTAACAATACAAGACTCAACAACTGCCTTGACCTCATCTTCTGCAACAATCCAAACTCAATTTACGGTATACAAATTAAAGAACCTTTTTCAAACAGTGACCACTGCATGATTGATTTTCGTCTCAATATACGTCCATACTTAATCCATAACACCACAACTCCCAACTACAACTTCAAGAAAGCCAATTACGACCTTATAAACAACGATCTTTCACTTCTGAACTGGCAAAATCTGTTTGCAACCTGCATAACCGCTGATGACCTCTATAGAATCTTCCTACTTGAAATCAATAGAGTCATTAAATTATATGTACCACGAATGACTACCATGTCCAAGAAAACAAACTACCCATATCAATAAAAAGCTTCAATCAAAAAAAAATCCCTCTGGACAAGCAACAAAAAGGGCTATGTTACAAACTTCAGAAACCGTTACAGAAACATATGCAACCAAATTAAAACTGAATGCACAAATTACCACACCAAGCAAGAAGAAAACCTTTACGCACAAATTCCAATCGTGCCTTTTATAATTTTGTCAACAGTAAACTTAAAGATTCAAGATCCATCCCACCACTAAAAGATTCTAACAACAAAGAATGCAATGACGAAACAGTCAAAGCAAACCTCTTCAACATTTTCTTTGGCTCAGTTTTTGTTAACTCCGATAACACATATCCAACATTCCACAAACGAACCAGCAATGACTATGATGATCTAACTCATATAGATTTCACAGAAGACAACGTTGGTAAAGCTCTTCACAACTTAAAACCATCGCTTTCTATTGGACCTGATGGTCTATGTGCATATTTCTTAAAAACTTTCCATTAATATAGCTGAACCCCTAAGTATTATCTTTGATAAAGCTTTCACTACCAGTTCTCTTCCCAAACTTTGGTCACTAGCCACAGTCATCCCCATCTTCAAAAAGGAGACCCCAGCTTAGTCGAAAACTACAGACCGATCTCCCTTTGCTGGTCACCTGCAAAGTCATGGAATCTATCATCAATCAATCCATTACCTCACACTTAGAAACTAACAACCTACTCTCCAACAAACAATTTGGTTTCAGGAAAAGTTATCATGTAACTTACAACTTCTCCACTGCAAAAACATATGGACTTCAAATCTAGATCAAGGCAAATCAATAGATGCAATCTACATAGACTTCTGCAAAGCTTTTGACTCAGTAGTACACGATAAACTTCTCCTTAAACTAACATCCTATGGCATCTCAGGACCCCTCCACAAATGGATATCTGCTTTTCTGTCTAACAGACAACAAGTGGTCAAAATTGGCAATGCTTTATCAAATCCTGTTCCTGTCAAGAGTGGCGTTCCTCAAGGCAGCGCCCTTGGACCAACACTCTTTATTCTATACATTAATGATCTTTGTGACCATATCTCAAGTAATTGTGTTCTCTTTGCTGACGATGTCAAACTATTTAACACCACAGACAACACTTCTATCATTCAAAACGACCTTGACCATCTAACCGCTTGGTCTAAAATTGGCAGCTCCAAATTTCAACCAGCAAATGCTCAGTCTTACATATAGGAAAAAGAACTCTAAAACTAAGTACATACTAGATGGACATTACCTTACAGACGACCCCATCCCGTTAAAGACCTTGGAGTTTTCATGTCAAATGATCTAAGTGCCAAAGCCCACTGCAACTACATAGCAAAAAAGCTCTAAGAGTTGTAAACCTAATTTTGCAGCTTCTTTCCAAAACACCACACTACTAACCAGAGCATATAAAACATTTGCTAGACCAATTCTAGAATACAGCTCACCTGTTTGGAACCCTCACCACATCTCTGACATCAATACAATTGAACGTGTCCAGAAATATTTTACAAGAAGAGTTCTCCATTCCTCTGAAAACAACAAAATACCTTATCCCACCAGACTTGAAATCCTAGGCTTAGAAAACTTGGAACTCCGTCGCCTTGACAAGACCTAAGTTTAGCTCACAGAATCATCTATTGTAATGTCCTTCCTGTCAAAGACTACTTCAGCTTTAATTGCAATAATACAAGGGCAACCAATAGATTTAAACTTAATGTAAACCGCTTTAATCTAGATTGCAGAAAATACGACTTCTGCAACAGAATCATCAGTGCTTGGAATACTTTACCTGACTCTGTGGTCTCTTCCCATAATCCTAACAGCTTTAACCAAAAACTTTCTACTATTGACCTCACCCCATTCCTAAGAGGACCATAAGGGGCGTGCATAAGCGCACAAACGTGCCTACCGTTCCTGTCCTATTGTTTTTCTTTTCTTCTTCCTATATATGTTTATATGTGTATATACTATATAATCTTTTTGTATGATGTTGTGACAAAATAAATAAATAAATAAATAAATAAAATATTTCTTGTAAATATTCTTGTAAAATATTTCTTGATGTGAGTGACATCGAGCTGGCCATGCCCACCCAGTCACATGCCCACCTACCCACGCCCACCCAGCTGGTCATTAGGCAGATCATATTAGTGATCCGTGGGATTTAAAATTATGAATTTAGTGATCCCTGAGGTCCAAAAGGTTGGTGACCCCTGCTCTATATTATTCTATGAACTTTGGAGAACCAGTTCCTGAAAATAAAATAAGATTATGAATGGCTTATCGTTCTCTTGAACAGTAGCCTAACAAAGGCAGGGTAGATATGTGAGTTGGTTTTGGGGAGGGAAGTGGGGGGGTCTTTTTTGATCTGAGTGGTGATCCAGAGACCAAAATACCAGAAACTCAAACAACGTGTTGGATATTGGCATTTCATCCTGAAGGAATTGTTACTCTTCGGTTGACATTTAAGTGGGTACGACTACCTCACACAAAATTGGCAACTGCTATAAGGCAGGAACAGTTCAGCAGGCCGAGAATTGAAGTCCGCACATCTCAAAGTTGCAAGTTTGAAACACGTCTGTGTAAAAGGAACTTGTGGAACTTTTGGGAAATCTTTGATTCTCATGGAGTGAAACAATATTTCAGTCATACATACAAACAGGACCTCAATTTAGGACCGTTCAAAGTTACAACAGACCTCCCCAGCGTCACTTACCTTTGCCATTGGTTCGCTCGCACATGCCCGCTCGCTTTGCTTGCACACGCCATTTCTGCGCATCCAGGCTGGTGGGCGGAGCGTCCTGCCACCACTGCTACCAGCTGACCCGATCCAGTAGCGATGGCGGCAGGTGGTTCAGAGAACCGGTAGCAAAAATCCCTGTCTCACCCATGCCCAGCTGAGCTGCGCGATCATCAGAGGTTTTTTTTAAAAAAACTTTTAAAAGCATTTTTTCTTCGCCCGAAAAAATGGTTTTAAACGGAAAAAAAAAGCCTCTGATGATCGCGCGGCTCAGCTGGGATCATCAGAGCCTTTTAAAAGCATTTTTTCTACAGCCTCTTTGGCCGAAAAGATTGTAGAAAAAATGCTTTTAAAAGGCTCTGGCGGTCCCAGCTGAGTTGCCTGATCATCAGAACCTTTTTTTTTTCTTTTAAAGGTAAAAAAAAATGCTTTTAAAAGAAAAGAAAAGCCTCTGGCGATCAGGCAACTCAGGTGGGATCGTCGGAGGAGTCTTTTAGAAGCAATTTTTACAACTTCTTCAGCCAAAGTGGTTGTAAAAAAATGCTTTTAAAAGTAAAAAAAAAAATTGGCCACGCCCACCCAGTCACATTACCCCACCCCCACCAAGCCACACCCACAGAACCGGTAGTAACAAATTTTACATTTCACCCCCTGGATTTACTGAAAACCGGCATTTACTTCCAGTTTTTTTGGCAAAAGTGATCCAGAACAGACCTTTGGTTGACTTTATTACTGCCATAGAAAACGTCATAAATTTGAGTCAGTCGTGTAGGTCATAAATTGAGGACTCCCAGATTAGAATATTTTCAAGAGTTTTATAAGGACTTTTTCTCTTGGCCCCTTGGCAAGCTTACAGATGCAGTTCACACAAATATAACTTGGGAGAGGGTTTCCACACAGACTCCAAAGTTATACTTCAGGGTGGGTGACATTTACACCTTGATTTGTTTGTTTGTGCGTATCCTGCTTTTTTATTATTTTTTTACAAAGTAACTGTTGTGTCCCCCCACCTCAGTCTGGGAGGCACGAGAAATGACTCAATTAGCCGGCAATTGAGTCCACGGCAGTTATCAGCTCTGGCAGCAACCCAGCGAGCATCTGACAAGGTTTTTCTGTTATCTTTCTTGATGCCAGTGTGTCAACCAGGAAGTCAAGAATAAACAGCACTTCAGCTCAAGTTCTCTCTAGGCAGTTTGATTTGTTCGTCACGAAGCAGTATAGCAGCCCCTCCTGCTTTTATACCCTGTGGAGTGTGGCTCCATGACTCAGCACTTTCTAGGCTTGCCCCACCCCTGCTTCCCGCCTCTCTTGTCAACGAAACCTGGGATCTAACCAGGACTGATTGTCCTCAGCTGGGTCTGGAAGCATTTCCTGGGCAAGGGGAGACAGAGGCCTCATCACCTCTTCTACCTGGCCTGCCTCTGGCTCCTGGAGCTGAGCCAGGGAAGCTGGCCCTGTGGAAGGGAGCCCTGATGGCCCTTCCCCCTCACTCTCTGAGTCACTCTCTGGCAGGGGGCCAGGCCCGGGGGTGGGTGGGGCTGGAGCCACAACAGTAACTCAAGGCAGTGAACTTATCCATCCATCTAACCAAAATTAGTGGACCAGAGGAATGCTGTCGATATAATTCAATCAGTAAGATCAATAACACTCCCTCCAGATTGGCACAGATATTTGTTCTTGGGAAAGTCCAAAGTGGTGTCAAAGTGCAAATGCATCTCTTTTTTTAAACCACTGTGATGAGGTCACTAAGTGGGACGAGTAGTGTAACCCAATGTTAGAATAACTCTAGAAAGAGTGCAGAGAAGAGCAGTAAAGAGGATTAGGGGACTGGAGGCTAAAACGTATGAAGAACGGTTGCAGGAACTGGTATGTCAGTTTGATGAAAAGAAGGACTAGGGAAGACATGATAGCAATGTTCCAATATCTCAGGGGTTGCCACAAAGAAGACGGAGTCAAGCTATTCTCCAAAGCACCTGAGGGTAGAACAAGAAGCAATGGGTGGAATCTAATCAAGGAGACAAGCAACTTAGAACTAGGGAGAAATTTCCTGACAGTGAGAACAATTAATCAGTGGAACAACTTGCCTCCAGAAGTTGTGAATGCTCCAACACTGGACATTTTAAAGAAGAGATTGGGCAGCCATTTGTCTGCCGTGGTATAGGGTTAGGGTTAGGGGGTTGGACTAGAAGACCTCCAAGGTCCCTTCCAACTCTGCCATTCTATTCTATTCAATGTTTCTCAATTTAGCAATTTTAAGAAGAATGGACTTCAGCTCCCAGAGTAATGCTGGTGTTTTAGTTGAAGTCCACACTTCTTAAAAGTGCGGAGGTTGAGAAATACAGTGGTCCATTATCTAAGTGTGTGCCACAAAGAAGAGGGGAGACTCAAATCCAAAGTGCCTGAAGGCCGGACAAGAAGCGAATGATGGAAACTAATCAAGGAGAGAAGCAACTTAGAAAGAAATTTAAGAAGAAATTTCCAGACAGTGAGAACAAAATCCCCAAAGCTTTAACCAAAAATTGTCTACTATTGACCTCACCCCATTCCTAAGAAGTCTGTAAGGGGCGTGATTAAGAGCACAAACGTGCCTACCGTTCCTGTCCTAATATTCCCTTTCATTATTTCCAATTCATATAGTTATTACATACTTATGGTTATATATATGCTTATATATCGTATAGTTATTTTATGCTTGTGCTTATATATAATGTTGTGACAAATAAATAAATAAATAAAAATAAATTAAGCAGTGCAACGACTTGCCTCCAGGAAGTTGTGGGTGCTCCAATACTGGAGATTGTGAATGCTTAACACTGGAAGAGATTGAACAACCATTTGTCTGAAGTGGTGTAGGGTTTTCTGCCTGAACAGGGGGCTGGATTAGAAGACCTCCAAGGTCCCTTCCAACTCTGTTATTCTGTTCTGATGCAAACCATCCTTACAATAGGGATAAACCTAGTGGTGGGATTCAGCCAGTTCGCACCACTTCGGGAGAACCGGTTGTTAACTTTCTGAGCAGTTTGGCAAACTGGTTGTTATAAGAAATCAATAGGGCAGAGAACCGGTTGTTAAATTATTTTGAATCCCACCACTGGATAAACCCTGTTAAGGGAGGTTGGAGAAATGAAAAGGGGAAAAAAAAGAGGGTGTTAAAATCTTCCTTTCTCATAAATTTGCAGCCAAAGAGAAACATCTCAGTTTGCATTCACAATGTCAACTCGCAAAGCATCCCTAGCTTGCTCTGGAATTGCCATAGGCCAGGAAGGATGGGAAACCTGTGAAACAGCACAGAGGCAGCCAAAGACAGATGCACATTCCATGCTTATCTCTCTCAAGGCTGCACATTCCATGCTTATCTCTCTCAAGGCTGTATCCCAGGGTTACTCACAGCAGCCGGAGGGGAGTGACCTCTATAACCCTGGAAATTGCTCAGTTGAGAATGTGATTGATGACACATCCATCAATCAGTTGGGGGGGTGGGGGGAAACAGGGTCATAACTGGGGCATAAATTACATAGGGCCAGAGCTGGCTTCACTTGGGAAGTGCCAACATGAAGCTCCTAATAAATAACTGGATTTCTTTTGAAGCTTGGCTCGTGGCTCATGATTTAATTAGGGCATCCTTCGGAACTCAGGGGTTGCCACAAAGAAGAGGGAGTCAAACTATTCTCCAAAGCACCTGAGGGCAAGACAAGAAGCCTCTGGTGGCTCAGACTGCTAAGACAGTCTGTTATTAACACAGCTGCTTGCAATTACTGCAGGTTCAAGCCCCACCAGGCCCAAGGTTGACTCAGCCTTCCATCCTTTATTAGGTAGGTAAAATGAGGACCCAGATTGTTGGGGGCAATAAGTTGACTTTGTATATAATATACAAATGGATGAAGACTATTGCTTAACACAGTGTAAGCCGCCCTGAGTCTTCGGAGAAGGGCGGGATATAAATGCAAATAAATAAATAAAAATAAAATAAAAATAAGAAGCAATGGGTGGAAACTGATCAAGGAGAGAAGCAACTTAGAACTAAGGAGAAATTTCCTGACAGTGAAAACAATCAATAAGTGGAACGACTTGCCTGCAGAAGTTGTGAATGCTCCAACACTGGAAATTTTTAAG
Source organism: Ahaetulla prasina (assembly GCF_028640845.1). NCBI lineage: Eukaryota > Metazoa > Chordata > Lepidosauria > Squamata > Colubridae > Ahaetulla > Ahaetulla prasina. The sequence continues at coordinate 222,261,403 of NC_080541.1, read as the reverse complement.
ACAATGTTGGATAGCCATTTGTCTGAAATGGTGTAGGGTTTCCTGCCTGGGCAGGGGGTTGGACTAGAAGACCTCCAAGATCCCTTCCAACTCTGATAGAATAGAATAGAATAGAATAGAATTTTATTGGCCAAGTGTGATTGGACACACAAGGAATTTGTCTTGGTGCATATGCTCTCAGTGTACATAAAAGAAAAGATACGTTCGTCAAGGTACAACATTTACAACACAATTGATGATCAATATATCAATATAAATCATAAGGATTGCCAGCAACAAGTTATAGTCATACAGTCATAAGTGGAAAGAGATTGGTGATGGGAACTATGAAACGATTAATAGTAGTGCAGATTCAGTAAATAGTCTGACAGTGTTGAGGGAATTATTTGTTTAGCAGAGTGATGGCCTTCGGGAAAAAACTGTTCTTGTGTCTAGTTGTTCTGGTGTGCAGTGCTCTATAGCGTCGTTTTGAGGGTAGGAGTTGAAACAGTTTATGTCCAGGATGCGAGGGATCTGCAAATATTTTCACGGCCCTCTTCTTGATTCGTGCAGTATACAGGTCCTCAATGGAAGGCAAGTTGGTAGCAATTATTTTTCTGCAGTTCTAATTATCCTCTGAAGTCTGTGTTTTCTTGTTGGGTTGCAGAACCGAACCAGACAGTTATAGAGGTGCAAATGACAGACTCAATAATTCCTCTGTAGAATTGGATCAGCAGCTCCTTGGGCAGTTTGAGCTTACTGAGTTGGCGCAGAAAGAACATTCTTTGTTGTCCTTTTTAATGATGTTTTTGATGTTAGCTGTCCATTTGAGATCTTGCGATATGATAGAACCCAGAAATTTGAAGGTTTCTACTGTTGATACTGTGTTGTCAAGTATTGTGAGAGGTGGAAGTATGGAAGGGTTTTTCCTAAAGTCTACCACCATTTCTACGGTTTTGAGTGTGTTCAGTTCCAGATTGTTTTGGTTGCACCACAAGGCTAGTCGTTCGACCTCTCACCTATATGCGGATTCGTCATTGTCTCGAATGAGACCAATCACTGTTGTGTCATCTGCGAACTTCAGTAGCTTAACAAATGGATCATTGGAGATGCAGTCATTGGTATACAGAGAGAAGAGAAGTGGGGAGAGCACACAGCCTTGGGGGGTCCCTGTGCTAATTGTACAGGTATTTGATGTGATCTTGCTTAGCTTCACCTGCTGCTTCCTGTTTGTTAGGAAGCTTGTGATCCACTTACAAGTCTGTTCCGGTACCTGTAGCTGGTTTAGCTTAGTTAGAAGAATGTCTGGAATGATGGTATTGAATGCTGAACTAAAGTCTACAAAAAGGACCCTTGCATAGGTCTTTGGAGACTCAAGATGTTGTAGGATGTAGTGCAGAGCCATATTAACAGCATCATCTGTTGATCTATTTGCTCGGTATGCAAATTGCAAGGGGTCTAAGAGCGGATTCGTGATGGTTTTCAGGTAGGAAAGCACTAGCCTTTCAAAGGTTTTCATGACTACAGATGTTAGAGCAACTGGTCTGTAGTCATTCAGTTCCTTGATGGTGGGCTTCTTCGGCACTGGGATGATGGTAGAGCGTTTGAAGCAAGACGGAACATAGCACATCTCTAGTGATTTATTGAAAATATGGGTGAAGATGGGGGCCAATTGGTCAGCACAGACTTTTAAGCAATAATATTATTATTATTATTATTAACTCTGACACACAGGACATGTTAGCCTGAGATTGGACAACCATTTATCTAAAATGGTGTAAGATACCTTGCTGGAGCAGTGGGTTGGACTAGACGACCTCCAGAGTCCCTTCCAACTTTGTTATTCTGATCTAACCCTCTGGATGCCAATCATACTTAAACACTGACCATCCTTCCTCTTGAAAAGTCTCTACCCAAAGAGAGAAGATTAGTTCTCATATGTCAATCATGCTTAAAATTGACCATGCAGCCTCTTGAAGAGTCTCTATCAAAGGAGATAAGAGTAAACATTTTTTTTTAAAAGGGCCCTTGCATTTCAGGAACATTGTCTTAATGCTTGGTTGAAACATTTATTTATTTTAAAAAAAGGAAATGTGTACGGTCATTCTCAGCAAATCACTCCGGGCAGCTCACAAATGCAAAATAATAAAAACAGCTTAAGTACAGATACAGCAATATAATAAATAGAAAATGGAAAAATGCCAAAGCGGAGGCATCGTGAACATAATCTTCACATTCACAAAAGTTTGGCTCCCCTAACAGTTTGGATTGTGGAACAAATCAGGTTTTTGAAGCCTTTCAGAAGGTCAACAGATCCAGGGCCATTCAGATCTCTGGGGGAGGCTATACCACCGAGAAGGCACCCCCTCCAACATCTGCAGAGATGATTTCACTGAGGACATCTGGAGCATGACTAATCTGCCAGATCTGGTGGGATGAGCAGAAACCCCTGGAAACAGGAGCTCCCACGATAAACTTGGTCTTGTGCCAAGGAAAACAGAATAACAGAGTTGGAAGGGACCTTGGAAATCTTCTAATAGTCCATCCCCCCTGCTTCAAGCAGAAGATCTTAGTAACTGGCTCAATGGCTTGATGTATAGCAGTACAGGTAGTCCTCATTTAGTGGCCGAAGCTACAACGGCATCGGAAAACGTGACTTATGTCCATTTTTCAGCCTTCCAATTGTTGGTTGCCAGTGGTCTTCCGGGTGCAATTCAAGGTGTTGGTTGTCACCTTTAAAGCGCTCCATGGCACAGGACTGGCTTACTTACGGGACCGCCTACTGCCACCAACAGCCTCTCATTGGCCTGTGCGCTCCCATAGGGAGGGCCTCCTCAGGGTGCCGTCAGTTAAACAATGTTGACTGGCGACCCCCAGGGGGAGGGCCTTCTCTGTGGGGGCCCCTGCCCTTTGGAATGAGTTGCCTCCGGGGTTGCGCCAACTCCCCGACCTCCGAACGTTCAAATGCGAGCTCAAGACTCTGTTATTTCATCGGGTGGGGCTAGCCTAATGAAATTTTTAAATTGGGGTTTTATGATGGTTTTATGTTAGTTTTTAATTTGATTTGGCCAAATTTATAGAATCGGTTTTTTAATAAGCTTTTAATGTTTGTTTATGTTTTTATCTTTGGCTGTAAACCGCCCTGAGTCCTTCGGGAGAAGGGCGGTATAAAAATCCAATCAATCAATCAATCAATCAATCAATCAATAAACAAACAAACAACAAACAAACAAACAAACCAACCTTCTGACAGGGGGGAAGCCAGATTCACTTAACAACCATATCACTATAACAACTGCAACAAGTCACCTAAGAACAGTGGCGAGAAAGGTCGTAAAATGGGGGCAAAACTCACTTAACAACTGTCACAGTGAGCAAGAGAAACATTGGGGTCCAGGGTGGTCATAAATAGAAGGATTGTGTGTAAACTTGTAAGGAGACACCCATCTTCCAATTCCTTTTCCTTGTGGAGCCCTGTAAGATTTATCCTGTTGTTGCAACTTTCATCCAATTAATGGCGCAGAGCAACCCATTCGGAGGAAAGGAAGAGCTTCTCAATTAACCTGGAGGTTAGGCTTAATGGTGTTAGTAATAATCTGCATTGAGCGATTCTTAAGGCGGATGCTATATACATATTTGCTCGTAGTTCTGGAGCCACTGAGTGAAAAAAATAGACAAACTACTCATTTCATTTTGATTGGAGATCTCAATATAATATAATTAAGATGATACGATATAATTTGATAATATAATATAATATAATATAATATAATATAATAATATAATATAATATAATATAATATAATATAATATAATATAATATAATATAATATATAATGTGATATAATGTTATATGATATAATATGATTTAATATATGATAATACAATACAATACAATACAATATAATTTGATATATGACTCATATGACATGACATGATATGATATGGTATGATAAGATCAATATAATGCAATACAATACAATACAATACAATATCTGCTGAACAAAACTCTGCATTGGTGACAGGAAGGACATCCGGCCATTAATAATAATAATAATAATAATAATAATAATAATAATAATAATAATAATAATAATAATAATAATAATAATAATAATAATAATAATAATAATAATAATTTAATTTGTATACCGCCCTTCTCCCGAAGGACTCATTAAAACACTCTGCTACCTTGTTTCCCTGAAAATAAGGCCTCCCTGGATAATAAGCCCGATTGGGCTTTTGAATGCATGCGCTAAAATAAGCCTCCATGAAAATAAGCCCTCTCTGAAAATAAGCCCTCCCCAAAAATATTTAAACGCATGCGCAGCCGGTCCCCGTCATTTCCTCTGGTTCGGGTTAGCGAGACAGAGCTGGAAATCAGGTAAGATGGCAAGAGGAGCCCTGTCTTGCTCCACGCGCCCCAAAATAATAAGACCTCCCCGAAAATAAGGCCAAGTGCTTATTTTGGGGTTCCAAAAAAAAAATAAGACAGGATATTATTTTCAGGGAAACACAATAGCTCCATTCAGTTGCCCAGAGTCCACCCACCAAGGGATTATGAGCTTGTTAAAATATGATTATATATATATATATAATTAATTAATGGGAAAGAATTTGGGGGGTGGATGGAGGAAATGGAAAATATAGGAGGGTTCTGGATCGAATTTGTGTGACGAGTAGATATAATAATACATTTGACAAATACAGCAAATAATGATATTGTTGGATCCACCATCGAATTCTCCCGAGACCTGCGTCCTGCTTTATTGACATTATTTATTTATTTATTTATTTATTTATTCAATTTATATACCGCCCTTCTCCCGGAGGACTCAGGGCGGTTCACAGCCAAATAAAAGACAGAGTTACAAAAATTAAAAACAATTTTAAAATCCAAATTCAATTAAGGCCGAAATAAATAAAACAGTGATAAGACCATAATAAAATCCACATTTAAAATACGTTAGGCCAGCCCTGCACGATAAAACAAGAAAGTCTTTAACTCGCGTCGGAAGATCCGGAGGTCGGGGAGTTGGCGTATCCCCGGAGGCAGCTCGTTCCAGAGGGCAGGAGCCCCCACAGAGAATGCACTCCCCCTGGGTGTCGCCAGTCGACATTGTTTGACTGACAGCACCCTGAGGAGGCCCTCCCTATGGGAGCGCACAGGTCGCTGGGAGGCTATTGGTGGCAGCAGGCGGTCTCGTAAGTAGCCCAGTCCTATGCCATGGAGCGCTTTAAAGGTGGTAACCAACACCTTGAATTGCACCCGGAAGACCACCGGAAACCAGTGCAGCTTGCGCAGGAGAGGTGTTACATGGGAGCTTCGAGTCACTCCCTCTATTACCCGCGCAGCCGCATTCTGGACCAGTTGTGACCAGTGTGCATTCTGGACATGTGAGAATACCCTTGGGAAGCAGGTGAAACTGCTCCAGATAATCCTCGACCTATGACCATAATGGAGCCCAAGATTTCTGTTGCTAAGTGAGACAGTTGTTAAGTGAGATTTGCCCCATTTTATGACTTTTCTTGCCACAGTTGTTAAAGTGAATCACTGCAGTTAAGTTACTACTTTAATGGGAAGGGAGGGGAACACTTAGTGTCAACTCAGTATTAACATACTTGTTCAGGGTAACGGTGTAATCCCAGAACACAGTAATCAGGTAAAATGTTATGTGAATGCGGCCACTGGCGCAGGGCCAAGGTTTCAAAAAAAGATACACATAAATATTATATTCAGGCTGAGCTTTACTCCCGGATGTATCCGTGTAGGTTTATTGTCCAAACCATGAAAGTGTTTGATTTGTCATTGCCTTGGGATTACCTCTTGGTCTCTCATCCAGATACTCACCAGCACTAATTCGGTTTAGCTAAGGTCACATAAATCCTGCCAGTTTTTGTAGTGTGTGGTAAACCGGGGTGGGATGGGAGAAAGAACGCACCTCTCCCCCCCAACTCCTGATTACAGTTTTCCAAGCATCCTACCTGGATCCCGGGAATGTGGGACTCCAAATCCCACCCCTCTCACCCACCCATCTGGGGATGATGGGAGTTGCAGTTGCTCTTCCCCACAGAGGGAAAGCTGCTTTGATAAAGCCTCCTGTGATCTTCTCCTTCTGTCGCCTTCTCCTTCTCTTCTCATCTTCTCGTTCTCCTCTTTCTTCTTTCTCCTCTTCCTGTCATTCTTCTTCCTTTTCTCATTCTCCCCTCTTCGTCTCCTTCTTCTCTTTCTCTTTCTGTCCCCGCTTCTCCTTCTTCTCTCCTTCTGTGTATCTTCTTCCTTTCCTTCTCCTTCTTGCCCGCTTTCCTTCTCCTTCTCCTCCTTCTCCTTCTCTTTCTCCTTCTCCTTTCCTCTTTTTCTTTTTGTTTTCTCCTTCTTTTTCCTTCTCTTTTTCTCCCTTCCTCCTCTTCTTCTCCTCTCTCTTCTTCTCCCACTTCTCCTCCCTTTTTCTCTTCTCCTTCTCCTTTTATTTTTCTCTTCCCCTCCTCTTCCCCTTCCCCTTCTGCTCCTCCTCTCCTTCTCCCCCTTCTCTTTTCCTCTTCTTTTCTCCTCTTTCTCCTTCTCTTTTCCTCTCCTCCTCTTCTTCTCCTTCTCTTTTCTCTTATCCTCTTCTCCTTCTCTTTTCTCCTCTTCCTCCTCTTCCCTTCCCTTCTGCTCCTCCTCCTCCTCCCCTCCTCTTTCCTCTTCTTTTCCTCTTTCTCCTTCTTTTCCTCTTCTTCCTCTTCTCCTCTTTCTCCTTCTCTTTTCCTCTCCTCCTTCTCTTTTCTCCTCTTTCTCCTCCTCCTCTTCTCCTTCTCTCTCCTTCTCTTTCTCCTCTTCCCTCCTCTTCCCTTCCCTTCTGCTCCTCCTCCTCCTCCCCTCCTCTTTCCTCTTCTTTTCCTCTTCTCCTTCTTTTCCTCTTCTTTTCCTCTTCTCTCTTCTCCTTCTCTTCTTCTCCTCCTTCTCTTCTCTTTCTCCTTCTCCTCCCTTTTCTCTTCTCCTTCTCTTTCTCCTTCTTCTCCTCTTCCCTTCCCTTCTGCTCCTCCTCCTTCTCCCCTCCTCTTCCTCTTCTCCTCTTCTCCTCTTCCTCCTCCTCTTCCTCCTCCTTCTCTTTTCTCCCTTCTCCTCCCTTTTCTCTTCCTCTTCTCTTCTCTTTTCTCCTCTTCCTCCTCTTCCCTTTCTGTTCCTCCTCCTTCTCCCCTCCTCTTTCCTCTTCTCCTTCTCCTTCTCGTTTCCTCTTCTCTTTTCTCCTCTTCCCCTCTTCCCTTCTGCTCCTCTTCCTCCTCCTCTTCCATCTCTTCCTCCTGCTCCGTCTCCTCCGTCTCCTTCACTCTCCCACACCCCACTCGGGCTCTCCCTCCGCCCCCACCATCCCCACCCCACCCCGCCCGGCAGAGGGTCGGTCCCGCCAGGCGAGATGTTCCGCCAGACACCCCCCCCCTTCCCCCCCACCCCTGTCCCGCTCCTCGCCCGCAGCTCCGGCCCGGCTTTTCGCTTCGCCCGGACGCACTTCCGAGACTCCGGCGAACGGGCGAGAAGCCGCAGCAGAAACCCCCCGCAGCAGCCGCGCGACTCCTCACAGCTCTGCGCAACCCCGCCGGAGGAGAAGCCGACGCCGCCGCTCCTCTCCGGCTGGGCAAGCCGGAGACCGGCCCTCCGAAGGAGAAATCCCCGCCGGGCGCGCCCCTCCGCTCGCTCGCTCGCTCTCTCGCCCACCCGCCCGCCGGAGCGAGCCGGCTTTGGCAGCGCAAGCGGACGAGCCCGGAATCGGAGCTCAGCTGCGGGTCGGGCGGTCTGTTGGGCAGGCGAGGATGCCCCGGGATCGCGGCAAAAGGAGGGCGCGGCGAGCCACGCCGGCGCTCCGGGACCTGCTGCGTTGAGGCGGGCCGGGAGGCATGGCTCGGCGTCGGGGGCGCTCCCCAATGGGATTCCTCGCGTGTCAGGAGCCGCTGCTTCTCCTGCTCTGCGCAAACTTCTTCCCCGGTAAGGAGGGCGGCGGGGAGGGGAGGGGAGGGAGGGGTGGGCCGGAGGAGCCCCGACACCCCCCACTCTCTCTCCAAAGATGACCCCTTTTTTTTCCTTCCCCCGCTTTGCTTCCCCAGCCGTGTTTTAACATTCGTGTCGGACCGCGTTCACACGACCCGCGAGGCAACTCCCCCCCCCACTGGGGACGTGGGGGGAGGGAGAGTGGTGGTGGCTTGGTACAACCCCCCCCCTTTTTTTTAAATCAAGGTTAACACGTCCAAACTTGGCACGTTGTGGGTCTGCACGTCGCGAGGCTTGCGGCCAAGGGACCCGGCTGGGGCGAGCGCGTCGTGTGAACATAAAACGATAAAAACATGTTAAAAAAAAAAGAAGAAAAAAAAGAGGGACCTGGCGCTGTCCGAGGTCCTTGGGCACTTAAAAACGGTGCTTGGAGTGGGGTTTATCTCTCCTCCTCCTCCTCCTTCCCCAGTTTCCTCATCCCTGTTGCTCTTCACAACAGGGATGATTAACGACAGCCCTGCGAGGTGGGCTGGCTGGAGAGAGAGAGAAAAGACCGACCCAAGGTCACCCCCAGCTGCCCATCAAGAGACCAGAACTAGGTTTTCTCCAGTTGGCGAAGATGTGAGGGCGGGTTTCTCACCCCATGCATGCAGGGCTTTTCCTGAAGGAAAACAGCTGTTCCCTGCAAGGGGAGGGTTAAGGGGAATCTCCCACTTTTATCCTCGGGAAGCCCTGAAGAGGAAGATCCGGAGATCCAGTGGATCAGCCAAGGGCATCCTGTAGCTTCCTAACCCGGCAAGGCATTTAGGTGGGAAGAGTCTTCTCCATTCTCCAGCCTGGCGTAACCAGAAGGAGTTTCCATGCGTTTCAGGCCATAGGAAAGAAATAAATTTTAAAAATCGCCCCCTCCTCAAATAACAACGAATTGGAAACCATTTCCCTGTATTCACACAACCCTCTTAACCATCTTATTAAAAAATAATAATTGAGGGTTTGTTTTTTTGCAAACAGTGTGTTAAACACTGATTCACGTTAGCCTTGATTTGGTGTATGTGTCCATCCGTCTGTCTGTCTGTCCGTCCGTCTGTCCGTCCCATGCACCTATTTTGGCCAGCCGACCTTGGATTCGATGGGGGGGGGAGGAGGGGGAGAGGTTGCACACAGTCTCAGACCAATGGTTCGGTGTGTCGTGTGAATGCGACACTGTTGACTTTTTAGCCAGAGATCCTGTTCTGGAGACCAGCCTGGAACGAACCAGAGACTGGGCGGGGAGGAGAGGGGAGGGGGCGGTCATTGGTTCTAGGTTTTACACCCACCCACCCCACAGGCCATTTATAAACATCCTTCTTTGGCATTTGAGAAGGAGGCCAGAGAGGGGAAAACGAATTCCCATCAGTAGCTCTGATTCATTGCGATTCCAAGTAAATGCCAAGGAAGAAATGGTGAGGCAGAGAGGTTGGAGAGCAATTTCAAATGGACTCATTAGCTTACGAGTATTAATCACGGAGGGTATTCAGACAATTAGTAAGTTTGCCATAGTTGTTGGTCTGGTCTGGTCTTAAGAAAGCTTAGGGATGTTCGGACTCGCTAGGCGGGTCAGGCTGCATCATTCTTCGCATCCAGCACAGGGATTGTCAAAAATCCCCAGCAACAGAAGAGGATGTGTCAAGTTCAGTGTGTAAGGAGGAAGAGGGAATGGGCCTTGAAGGGGACGGTCTCTTACCACGGGCAACAGACAGATAAGAGACCCAGGCCCAGAGCTAAGGAAGTAACTTGATAAAGTGTCCCAGATAAACCCCTCCCTGGTTTCTCACGGAGATAAAGGAAGGGAGGGAGGATACACATTCAAATTTATGAGATTCAATAGATTAGATTGGATTAGATTGGATTGGATTGGATTGGATTGGATTGGATTGGAAGGGAAAGGAAGGGAAGGGAAGGGAAGGGAAGGGAAGGAGGAGAGGAGAGGAGAGGAGAGGAGAGGAAAGAAAATAGAAGAGGAGAAGAGAAAGAAAGTAGAATAGAATAGAATAGAATAGAATAGAATAGAATAGAATAGAATAGAATATAGAATATAGAATGGAATGGAAAGGAAGGGAAGGGAAGAGAAGGGAGAGAAGGGAGGAGAGGAGAGGAGAGGAGAGGAAAGAAAATAGAAGAGGAGAAGAGAAAGAAAGTAGAATGGAATGGAAGAGAAGAGAAGAGAAGAGAAGAGAAGAGAAGAGAACAGAACAGAATAGAATAGAATAGAATAGAATAGAAAATATGGAATGGAATGGAATGGAATAGAATAACAGAGCTGGAAAGGACCTTAGAGGTCTTCTAGTCCAGTCCCCTGCTCAAGCAGGACAACCTACACTATTTCAGCTTCTGTTACTATCACTTTACAGTAAAAATACAGGTCGTTGTCGACTGACAGCGTTGTTTAGTGACCGTTCGAAGTTACAACGGCACCGAAAAAAGTGACTTGCAAGCGTCTTTCACGCTTAACGACCGCGGAAGCATCCCCGTGGTCACGTGATTCCCATTCACACACACTTTGCCACCTGTTCGTCTTTATGAGATGTTGAGATGTTTCTCTTGGGCTACAAACATATGAGAAGGGAAGATTGGAACAATCTTTTTTTTCTTCTCTTTTTCATTTCCTCGACCTCCCTTAATAGGGTTTATCCCTATCGTAAGAATGGTTTGTATCAGAACAGAATAATAGACCTTGGAAGTCTTCTAGTCCAATCCCCTTGTTGTGACCCAGGCCCGAGTAGGTAGTAATAAACTTTGTCTGTGGAAAAACAAACTTTATTGGAACAGCTGAGAATTACTTCATTCCCAGCGTCGTTCAACTCAAAGTAAAAAAAATGCCTCCCAAAACAAATTCCTCGGTTATCACACAAACCTTAGTCCAATTAGGCAAACTGCAAAAGCCTCTTCCTGGCAAACGTCCAGAAGCCACAAAAACAAAGATGTATATGAAGCAGAGGACGAAGCAGAAGACGCAGTTACAACGTTGTTTTCCAGAAAAGCTGAAACACCGTTGCTGGTCTTTTAAGCCTTATGGGAGGGGCCAATCATCTCTTGGCCCTACTCCAGAGTTGTCCTCTCTGCTTGAGCTGCTCTTGCCTTCTGGCAGCTCTTCTCATGCGTGCATTAGGAACAGGCTCCTCCTGTTCCTCTGCCTCATTACTGTCAGTCTCTGGAGGCTCTGGAGTCTGCACCTCACTTCCCGATGGCCCTGGCCTCACCTCAGCCTCATCGCTGTCCGACTCCATTGCTAGTTCCGTAGGCTACTGACGGACCACAACACCCCTGCTCAAGCAGAAGGCCCTATACACGTGGTGGCCAACCTATGGCACGTTTGCCAGAGGTGCTGCGCAGAGCACTCTGTGTGGGCCAGCTGCTCTTCTGGTTTCCAGTGCGCCAACTGGTCTTCACACACACCAGAGCTCCGGAAACCCAAAGACCAGCTGGTCTTTGGGTTTCTGGTGCATACATGTGTGCCAGCCAGCTGATTTTTGGGTTTCCAGCGCTCTGGCGCATGTTCCAGTTTGGGCCCTCGGTGCTGAAAAGGTTTGCCATCACTGCCCTATACCATTCCAGACAAGTGGCTATCCAAGCCCTTCTTAAAAGCCTCCCTCAACTTCTGGAGGCAAGTTGTTCCACTGATTAATTGTTCTCTGTCTTCCTTGGTTCCAGGTTGCTTCTCTCCTTGATTAGTTTCCACCCATTGCTTCTTGTGCTGCCCTCAGGTGCTTTGGAGCAGGGGTCTCCAACCTTGGCAACTTTAAGACTTGTGGACTTTGCTGGCTGAGGAATTCTGGGAGTTGAAGTCCACAAGTCTTAAAGTTGCCAAGGTTGGAGAGCCCTGCTTTGGAGAATAGCTTGACTCCCTCTTCTCTGTGGCAGCCCCTGAGATATTGGAACACTGCTATCACGTCTCCCCTAGTCCTTCTTTTCATTAAACTAGACATCCCCAATCCTTGCAACCGTCGTTCATATGTTTTAGCCTCCATCATCCTACAATACCTGTATATTTGGAATATCCAGGAAAATACCGTGTTTCCCCGAAAATAAGACCCTGTCTTATATATTTTTTTGAACCCTGAAATAAGCGCTTCGCTTTACTGCCATGTGCTGAAAAGCCCGATGTCTTATTTTGCGGGGAAACAGGGTAGATGAGCGGTAACCCTTTCCCCTGACTCTTTATCTTCCAAACCAATTGCAGAATAGATCTACGGGGATGTATTTTTGTTTCACGGCTCAGGGCAACCCTTGAGCTTTCTCCTCTGAGCTGTGTGTGCCTGTCACCAAATTTGAGGGCTGAGGCGGTAGTAGCCTAGGAAGATTACGGTCCTTTTCTCTGCTTTCCCCAAACGTTATTTATTTCTCTTCCCTCCTTCCATTAGTCCCTTAATGTAAACTGCCCAGCTAAAGCTTTGCTGATGCAGCAATAACAGATTTAGTGGAGGTGGTCTCTGGGGCCTGGGGTCTGTTTGTTCTGGAGTAATCTCATCAGCGTTAATGAGATGGGTTTTCTGAGGAAAACCCTGCCCGGTGAGGGTCTTCCCTCCCCACTGTAGGCGTTGACACCCCCTCCCCACTTACCGGAGGATAGCGACAACAATTAACATATTTTATTAGAAGGAGTAAGCTTTCTCTTATCAGACGTATGCGAGTTGGAAGAAGGTACCACCAAATTCCTCCTGATTTCTCCCTTTGTGTTCAAGCCTTCTCGGCACAGATAATCTGGGTTTGCACTTTGAAGGATGGGAGGGGTTTTTTGGGATGTTTTTTTTTGGGGGGTGCTTTTCATTTTTGCCTTCAGGCAGCCCCCCCAAAAAAATAAAAAAAGGAATGTGTCGCCTTGGCAGTTTCTGAGCAAGGCAAGGCTGGGCTTTGAATATTTTATTTACATTGTCTTGTTCCCCGCCCCTCCTTCCACCCCCCTCCCAGCCCTCAACACGAGGCGCTTTGGAGAGTTCCTATATTAGCATGGCAGCCGCCACCAACTTTTCCAGATACGACTCAGAAGGTGCCCTTGCTGAAAAGAAGGAGGGAAGGAAGGAAGGGAGGGAGGGAGGGAGGAAGGAGGGAAGGAGAAGATGATAGAAAGGAGATAGGAAGAAGGAAGAAAGGAAGGAGGGAGGGAAGGAGGGAAGGAGAAAGAAAGAAAAAGAAAGAAAGAGAGAGGATAAGGGAAGAAGCAATGAGGGAAGAAAGGAAGAAGGGAGAAGGGAGAGCGAGGTGAAGAGGAAAGGAAAGAAGGAGAGAGCTAAGAAGGGAGGGAGGAAAAAAAGGAAGGAAGGAAGGAGGAGGAGGAGGAGGAGGAAAAGAAAAGAAAGATAGATAGATAGGATAAGGAAGAAGTAATAAGGGAAGAAAGGAAGGAGAAGGCAGAATGGTGAAGAAGAAAGGAGAGGGGCGGAAGGAAAGAGAGAAATAAGGAAGGGAGGGAGGGAGGAAGAAAAGAAATAAAGAAGGAAGGAGATGGGAAGGAGATAGGGAGAAGGAAGAAAGGAAGTATGGGGGAGAAAGAATGAATGAAAGGAAGGAAGAAAGAAAGAAAGAAAGAGAGAAGTTGGGAAGAAAGGAAGGAGAGGTAAGAATGGAGGTAGAGAGGGGAGAAAGAAAGGAGAGAGAGAAAGGGGAGAGATGGGAAGGAATGCAATAGGAAGGAGATAGGAAGAAGGAAGGAAGGAAGGAGAAGAGGAGAAGAAAGAAAGAAATAATAGATGGGAGGAAGCAATGAGGGAGTAAAGGAAGGAGAGGGGAGAATGGAGAGAGAGGGGAAGAAGAAAGGAGAGGGAAGGAAGGAAGGAAGGAAGGAAGACTAAAAGTGAAGATTATGTTAAAAGAAGCCTGCATGGGAAATCCCCCAGATTGGACAGCTGTTTTAGGGATCTTGTCACTTAGCTCACACTTCCCATTTGCAAAGCCTTGTTCACTTTTCAATAGAGATCTACCGGTGAAATCTCCCTTTATTTTGCACGAGAGCTTTTCGGCATATACGAAGAGGCTTGAGAATGGCTTTTTGTAAGCAGCGGATATATTTGAATGCTGCAGCTCGGAAACCTCACCAAAACGACCCGGGTTGCAATTTTCTTTTGGGGTGGATGGGTAAGGGTGGCTTACGGGCCTTAAAAGCCAGGTGAACTCTGGCTCTGTTGCACCGATCAAGCTTTTTGTAGGTTAGGAGGTGCAGCGCTTCCCCGTTACAGCTTCACACTCGCTGAGTCTGCTGCCGGCGTCTGTAGCCACCATGGTGTTGTGCTGCAGAGAGTGACAAACACAGAATGGGTCTTTCCAGAGGAAGGCAAGCAAGTCTGGAGCCTGCGTTGCTTTTCAGCTGCTACTTGAACAACTGAAATTGTGTTGTTTTTGTGGTTGGTTCAGATGACAGCACTTCGGATTGCTGGCTATGAATGGATCCTTCCCTATCTGGAAAACAAGAACTTGGCTAGGAGTCCAAGAGCTGTGTACACGTGTGTGTGTGTGTGATTTGGCAGACTTGCCATTTTTACCCACCTGGTTCGGTTCTGCAACCCAACAAGAAAGACACAGACTTCAGAGGATAATTAGAACTGCAGAAAAAATAATTGCTACCAACCTGCCTTCCATTGAGAACTTGTATACTGCACGAATCAAGAAGAGGGCCGTGAAAATATTTACAGACCCCTCACAACCTGGACATAAACTGTTTCAACTCCTACCCTCAAAACGACGCTATAGAGCACTGCACACCAGAACAACTAGACACAAGAACAGTTTTTTCCTGAAGGCCATCACTCTGCTAAACAAATAATTCCATCAACATTGTCAAACTATTTACTAAATCTGCACTACTATTAATCTTCTCATCGTTCCCATCACCAATCTCTTTCCACTTATGACTGTATGACTGTAACTTTGTTGCTGGCAATCCTTATGATTTATATTGATATATTGACCATCAATTGTGTTGTGAATGTTGTACCTTGATGAACGTATCTTTTCTTTTATGTACACTGAGAGCATATGCACCAAAACAAATTCCTTGTGTGTCCAATCACACTTGGCCAATAAAAAATTCTATTCTATTCTATTATTTCACACTTGCAACCATAATTATTTTACAAATCAAAGCACAGGCCTAAACAATTTATTCCATGTTCAACTTGGTTTTTTTTTTTTTTTATTAATCTACCCTATTTCCCCGATAATAAGACATTCCCTGATAATAAGCCCAGTCGGGCTTTTGAGCACATATGTTAAAATATGCCTTTCCCTGAAAATAAGCCCTCCATGAAAATATTTAAACACAGAGCTGGAAATCAGGTAAGATGACAAGAGGAGCTCTATCTTGCTCCGTGCGCCCCAAAATAATAAGACCTCCCCGAAAATAAGGCCAAGCGCTTATTTCGGGGTTCAAAAAAATATAAGCCAGGGTCTTATTTTCGGGGAAACACGGTAGGAGCAGAATTCATGAAACAATAGCCCATTTTAGCAGAGTTTTGGATGTTTTGGACTACGTATCCCATTCCCCAAAGCACTTTCTGAGAACTCTGACTATCCTGTAGCTGCACTCATGCCAATGAATGATCCTTTTGTACAATTCTGTAAGCTTTTGACCTATCTGAGCTCACTCCCTGCAGCTAACATACTTGCATTGAGCCAAGATTATTTAAACCATGGTTTGTTGAATAAGACAAGGTGGTGAGGAGCAAACACACTAAGCCTAAACAAAATAAGCCACTTTTGTGGCTTACTACTGGATTCCCCAGTATAGGGTCCATCAAAATATAACTTTCCCCTTTAAAAAGGGAGCTAGTTTGGTGTAGTGGTTAAGGCACTTGTCTAGAAACCAGGAGACTGGGAGTTCTAGTCCTACCTTAGGTATGAAAGCTGACTGGATGACTTTGGGTCAATCACCAGGAGGTTGTGAGTTCTAGTCTTGTGTTAGGCATGAATGTTGGCTGGGTGACTTTGAGCCAATCACCAGGAGACAGTGAGTTCTAGTCCCACCTTAGGTAGGAAAGCCAGCCAGGTGACATTGGGCCAGCGCCTCTCTTCCAGCCCAACCCACTTCACAATAGTAAAATAGAATAGAATAGAATAGAATAGAATAGAATTTTTTATTGGCCAAGTGTGATTGGACACACAAGGAATTTATCTTGGTGCTTATGCTCTCAGTGTACATAAAAGAAAAGATACCTTCATCAAGGTACAACATTTACACAAATGATGGAATAGAATAGAATAGAATAGAATAGAATAGAAAATATAGAATAGAATAGAATAGAATAGAATAGAATAGAATAGAATAGAATAGAATAGAATAGAAAATATGGAATAGAATAGAATAGAATAGAATAGAATAGAATAGAATAGAATAGAACAAGAAGTAGAGAATAGAATAGAATAGAATAGAATAGAATAGAAAATATGGAATGGAATGAAATAGAATAGGCAATGGAATGGAATGGAATAGAATAGAATAGAATAGAACAAGAAGTAGAGAATAGAATAGAATAGAATAGAACAGAACAAGTAGAGAATAGAATAGAATAGAATAGAATAGAATAGAGTAGAATAGAATAGAATAGAATAGAATAGAATAGAATAGAATAGAATAGAATAGAATAGAATAGAATAGAATAGAATAGAATAGAATTCTTTATTGGCCAAGTGTGGTTGGACACACAAGGAATTTGTCTTTGGTGAATAGAATAGAATAGAATAGAATAGAATAGAATAGAATAGAATAGAAAATATGGAATGGAATAGAATAGAATAGAATAGAATAGAATAGAACAAGAAGTAGAGAATAGAATAGAATAGAATAGAATAGAATAAGGAATAGAATAGAACAGAACAGAACAGAACAGAACAGAATAGAATAGAGGAATAGAATAGAATAGAATAGAATAGAATAGAATAGAACAAGAAATAATAGAATAGAATAGAATAGAATAGAATAGAATAGAAAATATGGAATGGAATGAAATAGAATAGGCAATGGAATGGAATGGAATAGAATAAAATAGAATAGAACAAGAAGTAGAGAATAGAATAGAATAGAACAGAACAAGTAGAGAATAGAATAGAATAGAATAGAATAGAATAGAATAGAATAGAATAGAATAGAAAATATGGAATGGAATGGAATAGAATAGACAATGGAATGGAATGGAATGGAATGGAATAGAATAGAATTCTTTATTGGCCAAGTGTGGTTGGACACACAAGGAATTGTCTTTGGTGAATAGAACAGAATAGAACAGAATAGAATAGAATAGAATAGAATAGAATAGAAAATATGGAATGGAATAGAATAGAATAGAATAGAATAGAATAGAACAAGAAGTAGAGAATAGAATAGAATAGAATAGAATAGAATAGAATAGAATAGAATAGAATAGAATAGAATAGAATAGAAAATATGGAATGGAATAGAATAGAATAGAATAGAATAGAATAGAATAGAATAGAATAGAATAGAATAGAATAGAATAGAATAGAACAAGAAGTAGAGAATAGAATAGAATAGAATAGAATAGAATAGAATAGAAAATATGGAATGGAATGAAATAGAATAGGCAATGGAATGGAATGGAATAGAATAGAATAGAATAGAACAAGTAGAGAATAGAATAGAATAGAATAGAATAGAATAGAATAGAATAGAATAGAATAGAATAGAATAGAATAGAATTCTTTATTGGCCAAGTGTGATTGGACACACAAGGAATTTGTCTTTGGTGAATAGAATAGGATAGAACAGAATAGAATAGAATAGAACAGAATAGAAAATATGGAATGGAATAGAATAGAACAGAATAGAACAGAACAGAATAGAACAAGAATAGAATAGAGAATAGAATGGAATGGAATGGAATAGAACAATATGGAATGGAATAGAACAGAACAGAACAGAATAGAATAATATGGAATAGAATAGAATAGAATAGAATAGAATAGAATAGAATAGAATAGAATAGAATAGAATAGAATAGAATTCTTTATTGGCCAAGTGTGATTGGACACACAAGGAATTTGTCTTTGGTGAATAGAATAGGATAGGATAGGATAGGGTAGGGTAGTTTTCTTTATTGGCCAAGTGTGATTGGACACACAAGGAATTTGTCTTGGTGCATACGCTTCTCAGTGTACATAAAAGAAAAGATACCTTCATCAAGAATTCTAAGGTACAACACTTAATGCTAGTCATAGGGTACAAATAAGCAATCAGGAAACAATCAATATCAATATAAATAGTTTTTGGTTGCTGTTGTGGGGAAAATAGGATGTGGGAAAGAGTATTAGGTATTTTCACTGCCTTGGGTTACTGATAAAGCAATAAAGGCAAGTTAAACGTCTAATAAATAAATAAAAGAAATATGACTAGCCGTGTTCACCATCATGGATTGCTTGCCCAATGACTTCAAAATGTGTACACTTGCCGACTATACAGTAACTGATACTAAATTGATATTGAACTTGATAACAGCAGCAAGATTACTGATTGGACAGTACTGGAAGAAAAAAGAACTACCCACAATAGAAGAATGGATATTGAAAGTTTCTAATTTGGCGGAGATGGCCAAAATCTCAGCCTTTTTGAAAGACAATACTCAAGAAAAATATTTAAACGAATGGAAGAAATGGATTGACTATATTCAAAATAGATATCAGACTAAGAGATATCAGACTGCCTTTGAATGAAGGACGTAATTTTTGACTTTAAAGGAGGAAGTCAGGATATGTGAAAGAGAAGGATTATAATTGTGTTAGACTTTAAAAATTTAATGTATGAATGTTAGTTTTTTGAACTATACCTTGTGTTTGCTCTGGGAAGTCTGGGGGGGGAGGGGTTTTTTGAGGGAGGGGGGATGGGGGGGGAAACTTATTTCTTTTTGTAAAACTTTTCAAATTAAAAAAAAAATGTGTACACTTGCCCAAAAGTTGGGTTCTTAGTACAGTGTCTGAACCCAGCCTTCTTTTCATCTTAAAGTTGGTGCTTCCTTCTGAATAACCAGAGCAGTGGTGAAATCCAAATTTTTTTACTGCCGGTTCTGTGGGTGTGGTTTGATGGGCGTGGTGTGGCTTGGTGGGCATGGCTTGGTTGGCGTGGCAGGGGAAAGATATTGCAAAATCTCCATTTCCACCCGGCTCCAGGGAAAGGATACTGCAAAATCCTCATTCCCTCCCCACTCCTCGGGGAAGGATACTGCAAAATCTCCATTCCCACCCCTCTCTGGGGCCAGCCACAGGTGGTATTTGCCGGTTCTCCGAACTACCCAAAATTTCCACTACTAGTTCTCCAGAACCTGTCAGAACCTGCTGGATTTTACCCCTGAACCAGAGTATAGAATAGCTTCCAAAAGTAAAAAAAAAACCAAAAAACAATAAATATGGAGAGGAAAAGCATTTGTAAATTAAATCAGTATCTACCACATAGAGTCAGTTGCAGCCATCGCTAAGGGGCTGCCCCAAAGAAGAGAGGGTCAACCTATTCTCCAAAGCACCTGAAAGCAGGAAAAGAAGCAATGGGTGGAAACTCATCAAGGTGGGAAGCAATCTGGGATTAAGGAGACCTTTCCTGACAGTTAGAACCATCAATTAGTGGGACAGCTTGCCTCCAGAAGTTGTGGGTGCTCCATCACTAGAAGTTTTAAAGAAAAGATTGGACAACCATTTGTCTGAAATATATAGATTTCCTGCCTATGCAGAGGTTAGACTGGAACAGGGGTCTCCAACCTTGGCAACTTTACGACTTGTGGACTTCAACTCCCAGAATTCCTCAGCCAGCATGTGTCGTGTCCCACTCCTCCGCTGACGGCCGGGTCAGGGAAATCCGAATCAGGTGTGCCTCTGCAGCTCTGCCAAAGTCCTAGCAAACTCCTCAAGGCAGGCAGGAGACCAGAAAGTGACTTCAGCAAGATATGTTTAGACTTTGCCTGACTCAGAGAATGCCAGAAAGCAGATCCTTTATATAGGCCATGGGGTGTGGCTCCATGACTTAGCACTTATCCAGGCCTGCCCCTCCCTTCCTTCTGACGCCGCCGCCTATCAATTCTTCTGAAGCGAGGGTCACTCCAGTCTGCAGCTGTTGGTAATTGACCTCCCTCAGGCTCACATGCTGTGGAGGAGGGGGAGGGGTCTAGTTGCTCCGTTTGCCTGGGCATGGAGCCAGAGCTGGGGGCTGGAGGTATTTCTTCCTCTTCAGCCTGTCTGGGCATGGAGCCAGGGCTGGGGCCGGGAGGCATACTAGAACATTCCTCCGTGTTCGGAAGCAGATAAGAAGACCCCGGCTGAGGTGAGATTGGACGAGACACAACAGCATGCGCTGGCTGAGGAATTCTGGGAGTTTAAGTCCACAAGTCATAAAGTTGCCAAAGTTGGAGAGCCCTGGATTAGAAGATCTCCAAGTTCCCTTCCAACTGTTGTTCTGCTAACTACATTAAGATGTGTGATAATGTATAGATCCTATGGATTTCTGTTTTCTCCACAGCTTTTGGCCATGTAGAAACCCGGGCGCATGCCGAAGAACGTCTCCTGAAGAAACTTTTCTCTGGATACAACAAATGGTCCAGACCCGTCGCTAATATCTCTGATGTTGTCATCGTACGTTTTGGATTGTCCATTGCTCAGCTTATAGATGTTGTAAGTACGACTGGAGTTAATTCCATGAGGCTGTTTGATGAGGGTGGTGAAGATGTAACCTCTCTGTTCGCAGGTTTCAATTTCTAAGTGGACCTTCTCACAAAACAAAAAAAAACAGAAATCCAACATGGAAGTGTTAAATGAGAGTCAGAACATTAGTTACGGCAGTATTTCTCAACCACGGCAATTTGAAGATGTGTAAACTTCCATTCCCAGAATTTCCTCATGGCTGGCTGAGGAATTCTGGGAGTTGAAATCTACAACTTTTTTTTTTTAAATTTAATTTATGCATTTTTTTTCTTTAAAATACACAAGTGCTTAATAGCGTATTGTCTGGATCAAATTGTTTATACAAAGTATTAATAAACTAGTAGTAAAAATAATAATTATAATAACATCCATAATTAAAATACTTAAGGTAAAGGTAAAGGTTCCCCTTGCACATACATGCTAGTTGTTCTCAACTCTAGGGGGCAGTGCTCATCTCTGTTTCAAAGCCGAAGAGCCATCGCTGTCCGAAGACGTCTCCATGGTCATGTGGCTGGCATGACTCAACACCAAAGGCGCACGGAACGCTGTTACCTTCCCACCAAAGGTGGTCCTTATTTTTCTACTTGCATTTTTTATGTGCTTTCGAACTGCTAGGTTGACAGAAGCTGGGGCAAGTAACAGGAGCTCACCCCGTTATGCGGCACTAGGGATTCGAACCACTGAACTGCTGAGCTTTCGATTGGCAAGCTCAGTGTCTTACCAACTAAGCCACCACGTCCCTTAATTAAAATACTACAATTTATTTATAGTAATCTTTTTTACTTCATTTACCTATATATTTTAGTAATCTTTCATCCTCTAATTTCTACCTCTTTTATCCAACCATTGATAAAATATATCCCATGTTAAAATATATTCTGTTTCTTCCTTATCTTTTATTATGAATGTCAATCTATCCATCTCCGCACAGTCTAATATTTTTCTAGTTATACTTTTGTCTGTAGGTGTATCCTCATTTTTCCAGTATTGTGCAAATACAATTCTTGTTGCTGTCAAAAACGTGTATTCTTAAATATGTAGTCCCTTTGTTGTAATTTTCTGGTAGTATACACATCTTTAAGTTAGCAAGGTTGAGGCAGCTGTTAGTGGCAGCCCTGAAGATGCTCCAAAATGGCTTCAGGGTTGATTGCATTGGGTCTGTTACTTGGAACCTCGACGCTTAGAATGTCAATCTAGAATTTAGTACTATTTGACGTCTTGGTGAGTACAACATTCACAACAAATATTTTCCCAAAAAGTACAAGTAGCCTTGACTTACAACAGTTTGTTTAGTGACTGTTCAAAGTTACAATGGCACAGGATGAAGTGACTTATGACCGTTTTTCATAGTTACGACCTTTGCAGCATCCCATGATCACGTGATCAAAATCCAGATGCTTGGCAACGGGTTCATGTTTATGACTGTTGCCATGTCCCAGGATCATGTGATCCCATTTTGAGATCTTCTGACAAGCAACAGGGAAGTAAGATTCACTTAACAACCGGGTTACTAACTTATCAGATGCAATGTTTCACTTACAGCTGTGTCGTAAAATGGGGCAAAATTCACTTAACGAATGTCCGACTTAACAACAGAAATTTTGGGCTCAATTGTGGTAAATGTGGTATAAATCGAGGACGACATGTGTTGTTAAAAATAAAAATGGGGTTCTTGGTAGAATCCATGCAGTTTTCTTGGCAGTGTTGTGGAAATACGACTGTCTCTTTCTAAGATATTTCTCCAGCTTTCTCATCAACTATTTCCCATCTGAGCACTGTCAGATCTGACCTTACTTAACTACCAAGATCAGTGAAGTTCAACTTGCTCCTTTTAATTCCAGGTTTGTTTGTGTGGTTTTTTTGGGTCTGGTTTTCTTCGGGGCAAGAAAATGATTGGAAGTACCTTTACACCTAAGAATAAACAGAATTCTTCTTGTAATTTAATGTGGTTTATAAAAAAAGGAAACACACAGGTAGAATTATGGCTAGGTTGAAGTTTGAAAGATGGCCCTAGAAACTGTGCAAAGAAAAGCAGATCTGGAGATCTGGAGGCTGAATTGTTTGATGAGCGGTTGAGGTAGCTAGATATGTCCGGTCTATTGAAGAGAAGGATTAGAGGTGATAGCTGTCTTCCAGTATTTGAGAAAAGGAGATTGACTTATTCTCAAAAGCATCAGAGGGCACGACAAAAAGCGATGGATGTTCATCCCAAATTGTATAGCTAAAAGTCTGTAGAGATTCTCAGTCATCCAGGTCATGGTTATTGTGACCCAGGCCCAAGTAGGTAGTAGGAAACTTGGTCAGTGTAAAAACAAACAAACTTTATTTGAACAGCTGAGAATTACTTCATTCCCAGCATAGTTCAACTAAATTAAAGCAAATTCCTCCCAACACAATTCCTCAGTCCTATCACCAACATTGGTCCAATTAGGCAAATTGCCAAAGGCCTTTCTAGGCAAAAGTTCAGAAGACACTGATACAAAATAAATGCAACAAGACGAAGCTATAAACGTTGTTTTCTGACAAAGAGCCCAAACGCCATTGCTGGTCTTTTAAGCCTTATGGGAGGAGCCAATCCTCTCTTGGCCCTACTCCCGAGTCATCCTCTTTGCTTGAGCTGCTCTTGCCTTCTGGCAGCTCTTCTCATGCGTGCATTAGGAACAGGCTCCTCCTGTTCCTCTGCCTCACTACTGTCAGCCTCTGGAGGCTCTGGAGTCCACACCTCACTCCCCGATGGCCCTGGCCCTACCTCAGCCTCCAACGCAGAGCCCTCATCCGGGCCTTCCCCAGCCTCCAGGACTGGCCCACGCTCTTCCTCAGCCTCATCGCTGTCTGACTCCGTTGCCAGCTCTGCAGGCTGCTGGCGGACCACAACAATAGTTGTCCCAAAGGTGCTTTTTTCAGGAGGCAACTGGACTTTCTTGTTTTTTCTTTTGAAGATGTTTCGCTTCTCATCTAAGAAGCTCCTTCAGCTTTGACCGGATAGTGGGGAATGGAAGGATTTATATTCCTTGCAGATAGCTGGTCCTTTTCATCCTTTTAGAGCAGTGGTTCTCAACCTTTATAGTGCTGCGACCCCTTTAATACAATTCCCTACACTGTGGCGACCCCAACCGTAAAATTATTTTCGTTTTGAATTTATCGTGCCTGAAGCTGTATTGGCTAGTGATCTGAACTGCTTGCGATTGCCTTAAGGACGGAGGCATTAAAGCGGAGACTCCTCCCCTATTAAGTTTATCGCGCCTGAAGCCAGATTAGGCTAGCGTTTGGGAGTGATTGTAGCTGGCTTGAGAGGGAGACATCAGAGCAAAGATTTCTCTCTTTTTTAATTCATCGCGCCTGAAGCCGAATTCGGCTAGCGATGTGAAGAGCCTGCAGCTGGCTTGTGGAATCAACCATTGGAGCAGGATTCTTCGATTCGCAAGTATACTTCCCATATTTCCGATGGTCTTAGGCCAGAGGTTCCCAATCTTTTTTGGTTTGCGGCTCCCATAACACTTCGGATTTTTTCCGCGGCTCCCTTAATAGGTACATCCGATTTTTTTTTTAATTTTTGTCTTTTTAAGGATTTGGAAATCTACTTTTTAGATCGTTAAGGTTAGGTTAATTGAAAAATAAATTAAATACGAGCTTTAAATTCACAATTTAAAGAAGGTCTGCCCGTCTGGATTTGCTGATGGACGCGCCGTCTCCTTTGATAAGAGCAACCTCTGCAAAACTTTCCCAGAAATGAAAGTCCCTGCTTCGGTCTCGGAGTTTGACCTCTCACGATCCCCTTGTTCCCTCAAATCTCCGCCTTGTAAAAGAGGTGACTGTTCTCGCCTCCAGCCTGACTCACCTGGGAGGAACCAACAAAATAGTTTTACTATTTTCTGCGCAACCCCTCTTTCCCGATGCCATCGAGCGTGATGGCCGCAGCCATGTTGAACAGCGTGTCAGGGCAGGCGCTGGATTCAAACGGGCGGGCGAAGCCGGCGCTCGTGCTTCTCCTTTAGTCCGTCGTCTGGGCAGGCGCTGGATTCAAACGGGCGGGAGAAGCCAGCGCTCGCGCTTCTCCTTTAGTCCGTCGGCGGTGGCTGCCGTCTTCCTACCTGCTGTGGCCTGCCCCGCGGAGGGTGTGAGTGCGGCTGCGCAAAGGTCCCTTGGCTTTTAGAGTTATCCCAAGTTGCGGTGTACGAGTCCCGGTCACTGCGGCCGTGTCCGGCTTTGTGCATCTGGGATCTCGCAACACCGCGTATGGAGCAGACGCTGCTTCTTCGCGGCACCCTTATGACGATAGCGCGGCTCCCTGGGGAGCCGCAGCTCACACTTTGGGAATCACTGTCTTAGGCGATCCCTGGCAAATCGTCATTCGACCCCCAACGGGCTCACGACGCACAGGTTGAAAACCGCTATTTTAGAGGGTCGTTTAGAGGGTCGCTGGATGAGAAACGAAACATCTTCAAAACGGAAAAATAAGAAAGTCCAGTTGCCTTCTGAAAAAAAGCACCTTTGGGACAACCATGACCTGGATGACTGAGAATCTCTACAGACTTTTAGCCATACAATTTGGGATGAACATCCTTGGAATGCTGTGGGAGTAGGAATGGATTTCTAGAGTTAAAAATTGCAGACTGCAGAAACCAGGAGCACCACTCAGGTGACCTTGAGGACACATATGAACCTCCAGGTGGCCTCAAGGACTCTCTAAAAGGAATGTGAATGACCAGCTGTCTGCAAGGAATATAAATCCTTCCATTCCCCACCATCCAATCAGAGCTGAAGAAGCTTCTGAAAAAAAAATCTAGAAGATAATGTTTATTTAGTAATTGATGTTATTGGGTATGGATGCTAAAAGTACTGAACTGTTGGAAGCGGTGGAAACTTCAGTGTACCTGAATGAATTTTTTTTTAATTTGCATTTATATCCCGCCCTTCTCCGAAGACTCAGGGCGGCTTACACTATGTCAAGCAATAGTCTTCATCCATTTGTATATTATATACAAAGTCAACTTATTGCCCCCAACAATCTGGGTCCTCATTTTACCTACTTTATAAAGGATGGAAGGCTGAGTCAACCTTGGGCCTGGTGGGACTTGAACCTGCAATAATTGCAAGCAGCTGCTGTTAATAACAGACTGCATTAGCCTGTTGAGCCACCAGAGACCCCTACCCACAAGAAAATATACTGGAATGAATAAGATGGACTGACTACAATTAGAACAATTATTGGATGAAGAAATATCAAATATTTTATGAATGAACATTACCTTTTTTTTTTCTTTATTATGGAGAAGGAGAGTTGAGGTTATAGGAGAGGGATGGGAATTTATGGATAATTAGTGTATTTTAGCTTATATTTTTTGCTCTGGGAAGTCCGGGTGGGTGGGTGGGTGAAGATGGGTGGAGGGAAGGGAGTGGGATGTATTAAAAAAATTCTTTGTAAAACTCTTTAATAAAAAAAAGAAGAAGAAGCTTCTTGGGCCACAAGTGAAATGTCTTCAAAAGAAAAAAAAAACAAGAAAGTACAGTTGTGTCCTGAAAAAAAGAACCTTGGGATAATTTGGTTTTAATTCGCTTTTAAAATTGTTATTTGCATTTGTAGTTTTAACATGGCTGTAAACCGCCCTGAGTCCTTCGGGAGAAGGGCGGTATAGAAATTAAATTATAAATAAATAAATAAATAAAATAATGGATGGAAGCTTGTAGAAGAGAGATCCAATCTAGAACTGAGGAATCTCAGGGTGATAGAGGGAGCTTCGCGTTGCTCCCGTGTAACACCGCTCCTGTGCAGACTGCACTGGCTACCTGTGGCCTTTCGGGTGCACTTTAAGGTTTTGGTCACTACCTTTAAAGCGCTCCATGGCTTAGGGCCTGGGTACTTACGGGACCGCCTGCTGTTACCTCATGCCTCCCACCGACCCGTACGCTCACACAGAGAGGGACTTCTCAGGGTGCCGTCCGCCAAGCAATGTCAGCTGGCGGCCCCCAGGGGAAGAGCCTTCTCTGTGGGGGCTCCCACCCTCTGGAACGAACTTCCCCCCGGTTTACGCCAAATACCTGACCTTCGGACCTTCCGCCGCGAATTGAAAACACATCTATTTATTTGCGCGGGGCTGGCTTAAATTTTATTGGTTTTAAATTTTCTATTATTAATTTTAAGGGGTTTTTTAGTTTTATATATTTTAAAGTTTTAGGCCAATTATATAATAAGTTTTTTAATCTGTATTTTAATTGTATATTGTACCGTTTGTTTTTATCTTGGCTGTACCCCGCCCTGAGTCCTTCGGGAGAAGGGCGGTATAAAAATCGAATAAATAATAATAATAATAATCTTTTTTCTGAAAATGCGAACAATTAATTAATGGAGCAATTTGCCTATTGGGGTTGTGGCTGCTCCATCACGGGAGGTTTACAGACCTAGACTGGATAACCACTAGACTGGGATGGTATAAGGTAACCTGCCTTGAGCAGGGGTTAGACTAGAAGACCTCTGATGTCCCTTCCAGCTCTATAATTCTATATTCTACGTTCTACATAGAAAAAGATGAGTTTTCTTGTTGGGAATTTACCTAAGGTTTGTAGCTAGCTGTTGCCAGCAAAAGCAAGCTGATCAGTGGTGAAATGTAAAATTTGTTACTACCGGTTCTGTGGGCGTGGCTTGGTGGAGGGTAATGTGACTAGGTGGGTGTGGTCAACTTTTTTTTTTAAGTTTTAAAAGCATTTTTTCTACATCCTCTTCGGCCGAAGAGGTTGTAAAAAATGCTTTTAAAAAGCTGTGATGATCCCAGTTGAGTTGCCTGATTGTCAGTGGCTTTTCTTTTCTTTTAAAAGCATTTTTTTTGCCTTTAAAAGAAAAGAAAAGCCTCTGACGATCAGGCAACTCAGCTGGGATCGCCAGAGGAGCCTTTTAAAAGCATTTTTTCTACAACCTCTTCGGCAGAAGAGGTTGTAGAAAAAAATGCTTTTAAAAGCCTCTGACGATCCCAGCTGAGCCGCCCGATCATCAGAGGCTTTTTTTTTTACTTTTAAAAGCATTTTTTCACCCAAAGAAAAAATGCTTTTATAATTTAAAAAAAAAAAAACCATCTGATGATCGCGCGGCTCAGCTGGGCATGGCCGGGAGCAGGGATTTTTGCTACCGGTTCTCCGAACCACCTGCCGCTGTTGCTACCGGATCGGGCGATCTGGTCTGAACCGGGAGCATTTCACCCCTGAAGCTGATCCAGGAGATCAATTCTTATATTAGCATTTTTATGTGTAAAACACCACTGGGAGGCAGCTCTTTATAACTGACAAGAGGCACACACATTTGATTCACCTTGTATTAAGAGATACATATAGCCTTCAAGATATGACCACACTTGAGCCCAAAATTTCTGTTGCTAAGTGAGACATTTTTTAAGTGAATTTTGCCCCGTTTTACCACCTTTCTTGCCACGTTTGTTAAGTGAATCATTGCAGTTGCTCAGTTAGTAACTCAGTTGTTAAGTGAATCTGGCTTCCCCATTGACTTTGCTTGTCAGAAGGTCTGAAAATGCGTGACCCCAGAACCAGCAGTGGTATTCAAATCCCAGCACTACTGGTTCGCTCTCAGTAGCTCACAGGTACGCGTGCTCGCTTTGCGAGCCCACAGCGATTCTGCGCATGCGCAGAGCGTTTTTGATGACATCTGAGTGGGTGGGTGGAGCCTCCCTCTGCCACCCCTACTTGGTTCACCCAAACCGGGGTGAACCGGGAGCAACCCACCACTGCCCGGGACACTGCAACCGTCATAAATATGAGCCAGTTGTCAGGTATCTGAATTTTGATCGCATGACCCTGGGGATGCTGCAGCGGTCATAAGTGTGAAAAAAGATCGTGTCAGTTTTTTTTCAGTGCCGTTTTCGCTTTGAACGGTCACTAAACGGACTGTTGTAAATCAAGGACTACCTGTATTCTGAGGTACTGTCATGAAATAAAGCTGCCGGCAGTTGGGTTTAGAAAGATTCCCATTCCAGTCGGGGAAAAGTGTGAAGTGTTCACTTTTGTCGTGATGGGGTACTAGAAGGATTCGGGGAGAAGAACGTGACTGCTTTGATTTCTGTTTTCATGCTCTTCAGGGCGGCCATTTTGTGAGAGGGCCCCTGACATAGTTCTCAATTCCAAATGTGCCCAGGGACTCCCCAAAAGTTTTGGAGACTTGGCAAAATCATGTTAATAATTGAGAATTGATGGAATTGACTGCTGATAGGCTTTCAAGTAAAGGCTACAGATTAATCACGCAATAGAAATGAGACAGCATGCGTAACGCATGAGGCTGAGAAACTGGAAGCCAGCAGTTTCGTTTTAGAACAGTTCGGACTTCCTGAAATTAATTTAATTTTTAAAAAAGGGAGAATACAGGAATCTCCTGTATCAGTGAAATTTTTAAGGCTTAGAATGGTGGTGTCAGCTGAGACGACCAATCGCTCAGATTAATCACAGCGATGCAATGGCTGTGATTAAACTATTTCTTAAGGAGGGGGCATAGAAAACTTGGTTTCCTTGTGGAAATTTAGTGTAAATGAGAACTTTGGAGAGGGGGTGGGGAAGGGAAAGGAATAACGAAAGGGAGAGAAGAGATAGGAGGAGGGGAGGAGAGGGGAGAGGAGAAGAGAAGAGAAGCTGAGGAGAGGAGAGCAGGGGAGGGGAAGGGAGGGGAGGGGAGAAGAGAATCTGAGGAGAGGAGGGGAGAGGAGAAGCTTAGGAGGGGAGGAGAGGAGAGGAGAGGAGGGGCAAGGCAAGGCAAGGCAAGGCAAGGCAAGGCAAGGCAAGGCAAGGCAAGGCAAGGCAAGGCAAGGCAAGGCAAGGCAAGGCAAGGCAAGGCAAGGCAAGGCAAGGCAAGGCAAGGCAGAAATAATAAGGGATGCTTTTGGTATTCCACAGACTGAGATTTATAGACACAGTGTATGTGTGTGTGTGCGCGCGCACTAATGTGTGTGTTTAATGGTGCGGGGGGGGAGGGGGGAAGGAGGAAAACCTTGAAAGAGTCAAGAATTCCTTCTGAAGGACTGCTCCATTGATTTTTGCACAAAGTTGCTTTGTCATTTATTATGCATAAGAAGTTGAGTAACTGAAAAGTGACCTGGGAATGGTTTCAGAGTTTTTACAGACTTGCACGTGCAAGTCTTGTTTTCTGAAAGGGTTGAAAGAGAGAGGGAGAGAAAGGGAGAGAGAAAGTGTCTATAAAGAATTCCTGTAATCACTGCAAGGTGAAGCCTATTCAAAAAAAAAAGAGCAAAGAACTGGTGAGATTGAAATTGACTGATTTCCTTCTGGAAATTGACTTCCTCTCCTTTATCCAGATATCTGCAAGACTGTAAGAGCCAGGATTTTGTTTCTTTGTTTATTCAGTTCTAATAAACCAGGGTATTGTAGACCTATGTAACTAGATTCGACTGTGCACTTAATTTGGGGAATTAGCAGAGAGACCTTTCATGTTAATTCTTTTTGTAAACTTGGTCTTTCCCGTGTAGCTCTTTGATTGTGTTTCTTCTACACTTAGTTCTTGACTTATGGCAAGTCAAAATTTCCAAAATTTCTGTTGCTAAATGAGTTTTGCCCCCTTTTATGACCTTTCTTGCCATAGTTGTTAAGTGAATCACTGAGGTTGGTAAGGTAGTAACACAGAATAGAGTAGAGTAGAGGAGTAGAGGAGACTAGAAGAGTAGAGTAGAGTAGAGTAGAGTGAAGTAGAGTAGAGTAGAGGAGAAGAGAAGAGAAGAGAAGAGAAGAGAAGAGAAGAGAAGAGAATTTTGTTGTTGTTAGTTGCGAAGTCATGTCCAACCCATTGTAACCCCATGGACAATGTTCCTCCAGGCCTTCCTGTCTTCTACCATCTTCTGGAGTCCATTAAAGTTCACGCCAACTGCTTCAGTGACTCCATCCAGCCACCTCGTTCTCTGTCATTCTTCTTTAGCCCTCAATCCTTCCCAGCATTGGGCTCTTCTCCAGTGAGTCCTTCCTTCTCATTAGGTGGCCAAAGTATTTGAGTTTCAGCTTCAGGATCTGGCCTTCTAAAGAGCAGTCAGGATTGATCTCCTCTAGAACTGACCAATTGGATCGCCTTGCAGTCCAAGGGACTCACAGGAATCTTCTCCAGCACCAGAGTTCAAAGGCTTCAGTTTTTTGGCGCTCAGCCTTTCTTGTGGTCCAACTTTCACAGCCATACATTGCAACTGGGAAAACCATTTGTTGTTGTTGTTAATTGCGAAGTGGTGTCTGACCCATTGCAACCCTATGTACAACGTTCCTCCAGGCCTTCCTGTCCTCTATGATTCTCCAGAGTCCATTTAAGCTCACGCCAACTGCTTCAGTGACTCCATCCAGCCACCTCATTCTCTGTCATCCCATTCTTCTTTTGCCCTCCATCTTTCCCAGCATTAGGCTCTTCTCCAGTGAGTCCTTCTTTCTCATTAGGTGGCCAAAGTATTTGAGTTTCATCTTCAGGACCTGGCCTTCTAAAGAGCAATCAGGGCTGATCTCCTCTAGAACTGACTGGTTAAGTTTCTTAACACCTCTGGACTCTTGTCTGTACTTCCCCAATTGAGGCACACCTCACCCTTCGGGAGATCCTGATTTAATACAACCATTATTAAACATTTATGGTGTTATGGCATGTTTAGGAACGTTCTCACTCGTGTGGTTGAAGTTGGCAGCAATTAGTACTGTGGTTAGAGAGTTACTTCTATCCAACTTTAATAACCAGTGGAGGTGTTTATGATTCATAAATCCGAGCTTAGAGGCATCATATAGGTGGGGGCAAAGCATAGCACATTTTTTTTTGAGATTGCTATGGAGATTTGGATTTTATTTTTTGCTTTTCAGAACGGCAAAAAGTCAACGTTATTTCTTTTCAAAAGCCAATACAAACAAATTCTTTAAAATGGGAGATTACGGATACCTTTACTTGTTTCGATACAAATCATGCTTAACTTTGAAAGTTCGGGAGTTAGGTACGGGGTGGGGAGGGGAGAATCCTGGACTTACAACCATTGGTTTAGTGATCATTCAAAGTTACAATACCACTGGAAAAAAAAACAGGATTATGACCATTTCTCACACTTAGGACCAGGGGTGAAATCCAGCAAGTTCTGATTCTGGTTTTGGAGAACTGGTAGCGGAAATTTTGAGTAGTTTGGAGAACCAGCAAATACCACCTCTGGCTGGCCCCAGAGTGGGGTGGGAATGAAGATTTTGCAATATCCTTCCCCCAGGAGTGGGGATTTTGCAGTATCCTTCCCCTGCCACATCCACCAAGCTGCACCCACCAAGCCACACCAAGCCCACCAAGCCATGCCCACAGTAAGGTAAAGGTAAAGGTTCCCCTCACACATACGTGCTAGTTGTTCCCGACTCTAGGGGGCGGTGCTCATCTCCGTTTCAAAGCCGAAGAGCCAGCGCTGTCCGAAGACGTCTCCGTGGTATGTGGCCGGCATGACTCAACACCAAAGGCGCACAGAATGCTATTACCTTCCCACCAAAGGTGGTCCCTATTTTTCTACTTGCATTTTTTACATGCTTTCGAACTGCTAGGTTGTCAGAAGCTGGGACAAGTAACAGGAGCTCACCCCATTATACAGCACTAGGGATTCAAACCGCTGAACTGCCGACCTTTCGATCGACAAGCTCAGCGTCTTACCCACTAAGCCACCGTGTCCCTTTTACGCCCATAGTACCGGTAGTAAAAAAAAATTGGATTTCACCACTGCTTACGACCATGGCAGCATCCCCATGGTCACATGATGAAAATTTGGATGCTTGGTAAGTGGTTCATATTTATGACGGTTGCAGTTTCCTGGGGTCATGTGACCCTCTGACAAGAAAAGTCAGTGGGTAAGCCAGATTCCCTTGACAGCCATGTTACTACCTTAACAACTGCAGTTATTCACTGAGCAATTGTGGCAAAAAAATGTTGTAAAATGGGGGGGAAATTCACATAACAATTGTTCACGTAACAATCGCACAGTAACAGAAAGGTTGCGCTCAATTGAGGTTGTAAATCCAGGGCTACCTGTATGACGAGCGTGGCAAAGAGAAGGATGGGGGGGGGCATGATTACTATCTCCATTGTGGGATTCAGTCGGTTCGCACCGGTAGTAGCGACCTGCCCACATTTTTGGTGCTGGGTGAATCGGTTGTTATGTGAAGCCCACCTCTGGCTATCTCCCAGTAGTTGAGGGCCTGTCACAGAAAACGACTTATTCTCTAAAGCAGGGGTCTCCAACCTTGGCAACTTTAAGCCTGGCGGACTTCAACTCCCAGAATTCCCCAGCCAGCTTAAAGTTGCCAAGGTTGGAGACCCCTGCTCTAAAGTACCACAGACCAGGACAAGAAGTAATGGGTGGAATCTCTCAAAGAGAGATCCAATCTAGAAATAAGAAGAAATTTTTGATAATGAAAACAATTAATCTGTGGAATAGCTTGCCTCCTAGATCTGTGGATGCTCCATCACTGGAGGCTTTCAAAAATTGACTTGGCAAGCATTTGGCCAGAATGATTAACCGAGTTAGAAGGGACCTTGTAGGTCATCTAGTCCAACCCCCCTCCCCCGCCCTTCCAAGCGGAAGACCCTACCTCATTTCTGACAGAGGGCAGTCCAGTCTCTTCTTGAAAGCCTCCAATGATGATGAAGCTCCCACAACTTGCCTTCAGCAAGGGGTTGGACTAGAAGACCTCCGAAGGTCCCTTCCTGCCCTATGATTCTATGTTCTAATCTGAATTAGAGAATTTAGAGAATTAGAGAATTTAGAAAATGTGGTGTCAGTATTGTAGTCGGTGAACCTTTGTCTCTTAATTCATTCTCCAAAAAGTCATTAAAAAACATTACTGCTTACTAAGTAAAATAATAATAATAATTTCCACTTAAAGCTTACGGAACATCATGTTTCCTAACTAAATGGACAATGCTGAACTGTTTTCTTTATGTTTTCCCCTCAGGCTATGTTTATCCAATATTCCCTGAATAATAATAATAATAATAATAATAATAATAATAATAATAATAATAATAATAATAATAATAATAATAATATATACATATCTAAAATGAACTCTAAAAACAGGCCGCCGCTGAGTTACATTTCCACATAAGATAGATGCACGTGCTAATCTGTTTCCTTCAAATACAGCTTCTGCTCACAGGCAACCGTGCTGACTGGGGATGATGAGATTTGAGCACAACTGCAGG
Organism: Ahaetulla prasina; assembly: GCF_028640845.1. Lineage (NCBI taxonomy): Eukaryota > Metazoa > Chordata > Lepidosauria > Squamata > Colubridae > Ahaetulla > Ahaetulla prasina. The sequence continues at coordinate 222,227,603 of NC_080541.1, read as the reverse complement.
GCAGCATGGGAGCAGCTGTAGCTGCTGGCCTTGTTTTTAATAAAATTGCAGAATAACAAGAGTTGGAAGGAATCTTGGAGGTCATCTAGTCCAGCCCCCTGTTCAGGCAGGAAACCCTACACCACTTCAGACAAATGGTTATCCAACATCTTCTTTAAAAACTTCCAGTATTGGAGCATTCACAACTTCTGAAGGCAAGTTGTTCCACTGATTATTATTATTATTATTATTATTTATTAAATTTTTATACCGCCCTTCTCCCGAAGGACTCAGGGCGGTGTACAGCCAGAGTAAAATACAAAATATATACAATTAAAACAGATTAAAATATAAAATTACTAAATGGCTCAGAATTAAAATAAATTTAAAATTTAAAATACTAATAAAACCCAATTAATTGTTCTCACTGTCAGGAAATTTCTCCTTAGTTCTTAAGTAGCTTCTCTCCTTGATTAGTTTCCATTTGTTGTTTCTTGTTCTACCTTCAGGTGCTTTGGAGAATAGTTTGACTCCCTCTTCTTTGTGGCAGCCCCTGAGATATTGGAAGACTGCTATCATGTCTCCCCTAGTCCTTCTTTTCATTAAACTAGACATACCCAGTTCCTGCAACCGTTCTTCATATGTTTTAGCCTCCAGTCCCCTAATCATCTTTGTGGCTCTTCTCTGCACTCTTTCTAGAGTCTCCACATCTTTTTTACATCGTGGCGACCAAAACTGGATGCAGGATTCCAAGTGTGGCCTTACCAAGGCATTATAAAGTGGTATTAACACTTCACAGAACAACTAGACACAAGAAAAGTTTTTTCCCGAAGGCCATCACTCTGCTAAACAAATAATTCCCTCAACACTGTCAAACTATTTACTAAATCTGCACTACTATTAATCTTCTCATCGTTCCCATCACCAATCTCTTTCCACTTATGACTGTATGACTGTAACTTTGTTGCTGGCAATCCTTATGATTTATATTGATATATTGACCATCAATTGTGTTGTAAATGTTGTACCTTGATGAACGTATCTTTTCTTTTATGTACACTGAGAGCATCTGCACCAAGACAAATTCCTTGTGTGTCCAATCACACTTGGCCAATAAAAATTCTATTCTATTCTATTCTATTCTATTCACATGATCTTGATTCTACCTCTCTGTTTATGTAAACTAGGATTGCATTGGCTTTTTTGGCAGCTGCAGCACATTGCTGGCTCATAATTATGGGGAAAGCTCACTGAATAACTGTCTCGTTTAGCAATGGAAATGTTGGGCTCAATTATGATTGTCAGTCAAGGACTACCTGTAAACAGAGCAAACCTAACTTCCTCCTGGCACTGATGTTGTTACCTAGTTGGGTAAGTAAATGTCTGCAAAAAAAAACCTCAGAGAGCACCAAGAACCCCACAAAATCTGCTCTATTGGTCCGCTAAAAGAAGTCTTTCATCTTTGTATTTTATAAATGTTCTCCTGGTTCCCTATATAAAGAAACCTAGAATGCCAAGGAGAAGATAGCCGTGGGACTTAATCCTGTTTTTCTGTGGAAAAAAAGCTACTGTATGAATATCCAGTGCCTCCCGTCACTTCTTATTTAACAATCCAGCAGAAACTATCCACTTGAACAGTGGATATGGAAATTTCATATCTCTGTGTTTTTACCCTGCTATATTTTGTTACATATTTAGCTAAGAAGAAAATCCTTTTATGATTTAACCTTGCTTTATTTATGGCCGACTTGGGTTTTTTTTTTTTTAAAAAAAGATGAATCTGTTTCCATATTTTTATTCTTGCTGCTACTCTAACCTTGAATTTCCTTCCCCCAATTGTCTATTTTTATTCCAAAGCAAGGCCAACGTTACTGGAAATTTCACCACCCATGAAGAGATTAAATCTCTCGGAAGGAAACCAAAGATTGTTCTGATAACAGCATCATTTGTGTAATTTTTTTTCCCCTTCAAGATTTTTGTCAAATGCTCAGATCTCCATAATGTTTTATCCAGCCCTATCTTAGTCTTGTGTGAATAGCTCAACCTCTTAATGACCACTGAAGCTTATGAGGAAGTTCGCTATTCTTTCTATAAATTGCTTTGTTTTCAATCTCCTATTGATTTAAAACTTCCTTATTAACAAAAAATGCATAGTATGCTTTAGAGAAAGAGGGTTTAGTAAAGTAAAGAGAGAGAGAGGGAGAGGGAGAGAGAGAGAAATATGCTACTTAGGCAGAAAAAAATAACCAATGCAGAAATACAGGATTGATGGCACCTGGCTTAGAAATACAGGGGGTCCTTGATTTACAACCCCAATTGATCCAAAAATTTCTGTTGCTAAACAAGACAGTTGTTTAGTGAATTTTGCCCCATTTTACAACCTTTCTTGCCACAGCTCTGAAGCAGTGGTGGGATTCAAGTAATTTAACAACCGGTTCTCTGCCCTAATGATTTCTTCCAACAACCAGTTTACCAAACTGCTCAGAAAGTTAACAACCGGTTTTCCTGAAGTGGTGCGAACTGGCTGAATCCCACCACTGCTCTGAAGTGAATAACTACAGTTGTATGACTGTAACTTTTTGTTGCTATCATTAAGGGTTAAATTGCAACCTATGACCATCATTTGTGTTGTAAATGTTGTACCTTGGATGAAGGTATTTTTTTTCTTTTTCTTTTATGTACACTGAGAGCATATGCACCAAAACAAATTCCTTGTGTGTCCAATCACACTTGGCCAATAAATTCTATTCTATTCTATTCTATTCTATTCTATTCTATTCTATTCTATTCTATTCTATTCTATTCTATTCACAAATTAACAGAGTTCAAAGGGACCTTGTAGGTCATCTAGTCCAAACCCCCCCCAAGCAGGAGACCCTACACCATTTCTGACAGATGGCAGTCCGGTCTCTTCTTGAAAGCTTCCAGTGATGAAGCTCCCATAACTTCAGAAGGCAACTTCTATTCCATTGGCTGATTGTCCTCACTATCAGAAAATTTTTCTTTATTTCTAGGTTGACTCTCTCCTTGATCAGTTTCTATCCCTTATTCCTTGTCTGTGAATCTGGATTCCCCTTTGACTTTGTTAGTCAGAAGGTCACAAAAGTTGATCCTATCACTCTGGGTCACTGCAACTGTCATGAATACATGCCAGTTTCCAAGCATCTGAATTTTGATCACGTGACCATTGGGATGTTGCAGTGGTTGTGTGAAAACCAGTTCAATTGCTTTTTTTTCAGTGCTATCGTAACAGTCAAACAGTCTCTATTCTGTCCTGTCCCATCCCATCCCATCCCATTTTATTTATTTTATTTATTTATTTATTAAATTTTTATACCGCCCTTCTCTCGAAGGACTCAGGGCGGTGTACAGCCAAAGATAAAAAGTTGATATACATACAATTTAAAACTAAGATTTAAAACTAAGCAAATTACAAAAAGGCCAATATTAAAATTTAAAAATTTAAAAACCCTAAGACAATAAAAACCCAATTTAAAATTAATAAAACTATTATGCCAGTTCCGCTTGAATAAATAGATGTGTTTTCAGCTCACGGAGAAAGGTCCGAAGATCAGGCACTTGGCGTAGGCCAGGGGGAAGTTCATTCCAGAGCGTCGGGGCTCCAACAGAGAAGGCCCTGCTCCTGGGGGCCGCCAGCCGACATTGTTTGGCGGACGGCACCCTGAGAAGACCCTCTCTGTGGGAGCGTACGGGTTGGTGGGAGGCATAAGGTAACAGCCCATCCCATCCCATCCCATCCCATCCCATCCCATCCCATCCCATCCCATCCCATCCCATCCCATCGCATCCCATTCCATTCCATTCCATTCCATTCAAACCTTTATTGTCAGAGTACAACATGTGTACAATGAGATCAGCTGAGTCTCCCTTCATGCACCCCCTCCCCCACAACACAATACAACTCACCAGTGGTGAAATTCAATTTTTTTTTACTACCGGTTCTGTGGGTGTGGCTTGGTGGGCATGGCAGGGGAAGGATATTGTAAAATCCCCATTTCCTCCCCACTCCTGGGGGAAGGATATTGCAAAATCCCCATTCCCTCCCCATTCCAGGGGAAGGATATTGTAAAATCCCCATTTCCTCCCCACTCCTGGGGGAAGGATATTGCAAAATCCCCATTCCCTCCCCATTCCAGGGGAAGGATATTGTAAAATCCCCATTCCCTCCCCACTCCTGGGGGAAGGATATTGCAAAATCCCCATTCCCTCCCCACTCCAGGGGGAAGGATACTGCAAAATCCCCATTCCCTCCCCACTCCAGGGGAAGGATATTGCAAAATCCCCATTCCCTCCCCACTCTTGGGGGAAGGATACTGCAAAATCCCCATTCCCACCCCACTCTGGGGGCAGAAAGACGTGGTATTTGTCGGTTCTCTGAACTCTTCAAAATTTCCGCTGCCGGTTCTCCAGAACCTGCTGGATTTCACTTTTGCAACTCAAAGTGAAAGACAAAAAGAAAATCCTTAGCCCAATGAATCCTACTAACAAACACTCAGTCGTATTGCACCATGTGAACTTATTGCATGTTTCGCCGGCCCCCACAAGCCAATCGTGCTATGGGTGTTGTACAGTTATTTTTCATGCAGGAGTCTTGACAGCCCACAAATAAAAACTGTTCTTCAACCTGTTTGTGAGGCTGCCTGTGCTTCTATATCTCCTCCCCGATGGTAGGAGAATGAAGGAGGGCTGACCAGGGTGTGAGTCATCCCTGAAGATTTCCCTCACTCTTCTAAGGCAGCGAGCCCTAGCGATCTCATCTAATGGTATCAGGGGACAGCCCACAATATTTTGTGCTGTGCTCACCACACTCTGTAATGTCTTTCTATCCGCGGCTGTCAAGCCAGCATACCACACCATATGTTGTGGTCCGTCAGCAGCCTACAGAGCTGGCAACGGAGTCGGACAGCGATGAGGCTGAGGTGAGGCCAGGGCCATCGGGGAATGAGGTGCGGACTCCAGAGCCTCCAGAGACTGATAGTAGTGAGGCAGAGGAACAGGAGGAGCTTGTTCCTAATGCACGCATGAGAAGAGCTGCCAGAAGGCAAGAGCAGCTCAAGCAGAGAGGACAACTCGGGAGTAGGGCCAAGAGATGGCTCCTCCCATAAGGCTTAAAACAGACCAGCACCAGCATTTCAGCTTTGCCGGAAAACAATGTTGTAGCTGTGTCTTTTGCTTCGTCTACGTCTTTGTTTTTGTGGCTTCTGGACATTTGCCAGGCAGGACCTTTGGCAGTTTGCCTAAGTGGACAAAGATTTGTTAGATAACAGAAGAATTTGTATTGGGAGGCATTTGTTTTACTTTGAATTGAACCACGCTGAGAATGAAGTAATTCCCAGCTGTTCGAACAAAGTTTGTTTTTCCATGGACTAAGTTATTACTACCTCCTTGGGCCTGGGTCACAACACTGTAATGCAATGAGTGAAGACACTTTCTATTGTGGACCGATAAAAGGAGGTCATCGGTTGTTGTTCCACTTCGTTTTTTTTGCAAGACCCTATAGAAGTGGAGTCTCTGTTAGGCTTTTATGGCCACCTGGGTCGTGTTGATTTTCCAGGTGAGATGGACTCCCGGGAATTTAAAGTTAAATGATCTGGAGTTAGGAGATTTAGTAACAGAGCCTGTGTCATGGTCAGATCATTTCCTCCTTCGCTTGAACTTTCGGACTGCTACCCACCACCGCAGGGAGATGGGACCAACACGCTGGTTTCGTCCCAGGCGCCTGATGGACCCTGAGAGGTTCCTGAGGATCAGGTCCACGGCACGGCTGAAGAACTAGTTGTGGCCTGGGAACAGGCCGTGGCTGGGGCTTTAGACCATGTCATGCCTTTGCGGCCTCTGACCCGGCGTAGATCTCAACCGGCCCCTTGGTTTTCTGAGGGGCTGAGAGAGATGAAACGCCGGAGAAGACACCTAGAGAGTACCTGGAGGTCCAGCCGTTCCGAAGCTGACCGGACACTAGTTAGGTCTTACTCTAAGATCTACCTAGTGTCATTGAGGGAGGCGAAGCATTCTTACGTTTCCTCCCTCATTGCATCGGCAGATAACCGCCCGCCCGCCCTGTTTCGGGTGACCTGCTCTCTTCTTCATCAGGAGGTGCGGGATGACCCTTTGCAGGGATGCGCCGAGGAGTTTAGTGGTTATCTATATGATAAAATCGTTCAGCTCCAGGATGGTTTGGACCAAAATAGGGATGATCCAGGTGAGAGGGCGGAGACTCGTCTTGTCGAGATTGTTTGGGATGAGTTTGACCCTGTGGCTCTCGAGGACGTGGACAGGTTACTGGGGAGGTTGAATGCCACCACATGTTTACTGGACCCGTGCCCCTCCTGGTTGGTGCTGGCCACACAGGAGGTGACACGAGGCTGGCTCTGGGGGATCATTAATACCTCCTTGTTGGAAGGGGTCTTCCCTGCCGCCTTGAAAGAGGCGGTGGTGAGACCCCTCCTCAAGAAGCCTTCCCTGGACCCAGCTATTTTGGGAAATTATCGTCCGGTCTCCAACCTTCGCTTTGTTGTGAAGGTTGTAGAGAGTGTGGTGGCATGTCAGCTACCCCAATACTGGATGAAGCTGTCTATCTAGACCCATTCCAGTCCGGCTTCCGGCTCGGATATAGTACGGAGACAGTTTTGGTCGCGTTGGTGGATGATCTCTGGAGGGCCAGAGACAGGGGTTGTTCCTCTGCCCTGGTCCTATTAGATCTCTCAGCGGCTTTTGATACCATCAACCATGGTATCTTGCTGCACCGGTTGGGGAGTTTGGGAGTGGGAGGCACCATTTATCGGTGGTTCTCCTCCTATCTCTCTGACCGGTTGCAGACGGTGTTGACAGGGGGGCAGAGATCGACCGCGAGGCGCCTTACTTGTGGGGTGCCGCAGGGGTCGATTCTCTTGCCTCTCCTGTTCAACATCTATATGAAGCCGCTGGGCGAGATCATCAGTGGCTTTGGGGTGAGGTACCAACTGTACGCTGAAAATACGCAGCTGTACTTTTCCACCCCGGGCCATCCCAATGAAGCTGTCGAAGTGCTGTCCCGGTGCCTGGAAGCCATACGGGTCTGGATGGGGAGAAACAGGCTCAAGCTCAATCCCTCCAAGACGGAGTGGCTGTGGATGCCGGCACCCCGGTACAGTCAGCTGCAGCCACAGCTGACTGTTGGGGGCGAGTCACTGGCCCCAATGGAAAGGATGCACAACTTGGGTGTTCTCCTGGATGGACGGCTGTCGTTTGAAGATCACTTGATGGCCATCTCCAGGAGAGCATTTTACCAGGTCCGCCTGGTCCACCAGTTGCGCCCCTTCCTTGACCGGGATGCCTTATGCACGGTCACTCATGCTCTTGTCACCTCTCGCTTGGATTATTGCAATGCTCTCTACATGGGGCTCCCCTTGAAGTGCACCCGGAGGCTCCAGTTAGTTCAGAATGCAGCTGCGTGGGTGATCGAGGGAGCCACACGCGGCTCCCATGTAACACCACTCCTGCGCAGGCTGCACTGGCTGCCTGTGGTCTTTTGGGTGCGCTTTAAGGTTTTGGTTACTACCTTTAAAGCGCTCCATGGCTTAGGGCCCGGGTACTTACGGGACCGCCTGCTGTTACCGTATGCCTCCCACCGCCCCGTACGCTCACACAGAGAGGGACTTCTCAGGGTGCCGTCCGGCAAGCAATGTCGGCTGGCGGCCCCCAGGGGAAGGTCCTTCTCTGTGGGGGCTCCTACCCTCTGGAACGAACTTCCTCCTAATTTGCGTCAATTGCCTGACCTCCGGACCTTTTGCCGTGAGCTGAAGACGTATTTGTTTATTCGCGCGGGACTGGCTTAAATTTTAAATTTCAATATTTTAATAGGGATTGAATTTTAATTTATATTTAATATAAATTTTAGGGGTTTTTAGGTCTAAATATTTAAATTTTTGCCAATTATATAATAAGTTTTTTAATTTCTGTTTTAGTTGTAAAATGTCATTGTTTTATATTGGCTGTGAACCGCCCTGAGTCCTTCGGGAGAAGGGCGGTATAAAAATCTAAATAATAATAATAATAATAATAATAATAATAATAATAATAATAATAATAATAATAATAATAATAATAATAATAATAATAATAATAATAATAATAATGGAGGAAACTCTCTCTACATAGCTCCCCCTCAATGTAAAGGGGGGCAAGTTCCTCTCTCTTCTTCCAGAAGTCTAACACCATCTCCATCACTAAACAAATGGTTGTAAGTTGAGGACTACTTGTTGTGAATTGGGGGCAGCTGAGCCGTCGCTCTTTTGCGGCGTTTCTGTCCCCGGAGCATCCCGAGGCCGAGATCGCCTTCAATCCAAAGGACAGCATCACTGCTCCCACTGAGAGCAATGTTCTTCACATTATAGGTGAGTTAGAAATACACACAGTAATCATGTGTCAATATGTCACCTCTTGTGTGTGGCCCGGGCCTTTGCTTAGTTTTCTGTATTTGGCCCTCACCAAAAAAACTTTGGACACCCCTGTTGTAGAGAGTGTGGTGGCATGTCAGCTACCCCAGTACCTGGAGGAAACTGTCTGTCTAGACCCGTTCCAGTCCGGTTTTTGGCCCGGATACAGCACTGAGGACGGCTTTGGTCGCGTTGGTGGATGATCTCTGGAGGGCCAGGGATAGGGGTTATTCCTCTGCCTTGGTCCTATTAGACCTCTCAGTGGCTTTTGATACCATCGACCATGGTATCCTGCTGCACCGATTGGAGGGATTGGGATTGGGAGGCACCGTTTATCGGTGGTTCTCCTCCTATCTCTCTGACCGGTTGCAGATGGTGTTGACAGGGGGGCAGAGATCGATCGCAAGGCGCCTTACTTGTGGGGTGCCTCAGGGGTCGATTCTCTCACCTCTCCTGTTCAACATCTATATGAAGCCGCTGGGTGAGATCATCAGTGGCTTTGGGGTGAGGTACCAACTGTACGCTGACGATACGCAGCTGTACTTTTCCACCCCGGGCCACCCCAACGAAGCTGTCGAAGTGCTGTCCCAGTGCCTGGAAGCCGTACGGGTCTGGATGGGGAGAAACAGGCTCAAGCTCAATCCCTCCAAGACGGAGTGGCTGTGGATGCCGGCACCCTGGTACAGTCAGCTGCAGCCACAGCTGACTGTTGGGGGCGAGTCACTGGCCCCAATGGAAAGGGTGCGCAACTTGGGTGTTCTCCTGGATGAATGGCTGTCGTTTGAAGATCACTTGACGGCCGTCTCCAGAAGAGCTTTTTACCAGGCTGATTGGAAAGAAAGACTCTGTATATTGGGGAACAGAACCACCAGTTCTGCTTGTGGTTCTGGGGCAGCTGACCAGCGGTGGGTTTCCAATATTCTTACCACTGATTCGCCTGTTCATGTGCATGCTCGATTCACATGTGTGCCTTCTGTGCATGTGCCCAGCCTCGAAAAACGTGCCTAAATAGGACGTCATAGAGCAGGCCCACCCATGATGTCCACTACTGGTTCGCCCAAACTGGTACGAATCGGCTGAATACCACCTCTGCAGCTGACCAAATTAGCTAGATGAGTGCCAGGAATTTTGTAACAGGTCCTGAAATGCTGCTGCCCGGTGTGTGTGTGTGTATGTGTATGTGCAATGCCTGAGATGCCCTTAGGACAGTGACGGCTAACCTTTTTGCCGTCATGTGCCAAAAGCGGGGGGAGCGTAGAGGGGGTCGCACATGTGCATGCCCACACCCATAATTCGATGCACCCCACCCCACCCCCCACTCCTCACGCTTTTGGCACACAATGGCAAGGTGGACCTGGTCGGAAGCACCTCTAGAGGCTTTCTTGGAGCCCGGGGAGGGCAAAAATGGCCTTCCTCACCACCCGGAGGCCCTCCAGAGGCTGGAAACAGCCCGTTTCCTGACTCGTGGTGGGCCCAGAAGGCCCAAAAATCAACTGGGCAATGCTCGCGTGCCCACAGATATGGCTCCGCGTGCCACCTGGGGCAGGCGTGCCATAGGTTCGCCATCAAGGCCTTAGGAGATTGTGGAACTAGTGAGCTCTGTATCTCCTGCTAAATGAGGGTGGGTTAATCCTAAAGGCTCATGTCCTGTTCTTCGAACTTGGGTGGAGGAGAATGTAAATGTGAATCCCATCCTTGAAGGTGGAGGTCTTTTGTTTTGTGAATAGGGGTCTGGCCCCATCTTTCTTAATTGGCACAAAAGATCTGCTAGGGGCTATTAAGAAAGACCGAGTCTGCTTTCTGTCTTTAAAAGCATGTTTCTCCATCTAATGGGAGGTGGCGGGGGGTGGGGGGGCTTCCCAGAAAGGATAACAAAAATGGTAGTGGGCTTGGAAGCTAAATCCTAGGAAAAGCTGTCAAAGGAACCCGAGTATGTTTAGCTTAAAGACAGGGAGGCCAAGGGAAGATACCTTAGTTTTCTAATATGACGAAGTAATGTCATAGGGCAGAAGGTATGGATTTATTCTCTGCCATCCCCGAGGATGAAAGGCAAGAACCAAGGAGTGGAAAATTCACAGAGACAGTTAATGCTAAATAAGGAGGAATTTCTTGACTGTGAGAACGAAGAAGCAATGGAGCAGCCTAGGCTGCTGAAGTCCTGGGTGCTCCATCTGGACTTGTTGTGTCTCGTCCGCTTTCACCGCAGCCGGGCCCGTCTTATCTGCTTCCGAACGCTGAGGAATGTCCTAGTATGCCTCCCGGCCCCAGCCCTGGCTCCATGCCCAGACAGGCTGAGGAAGAAGAAGCGCCTCCAGCCCCCAGCCCTGGCTCCATGCCCAGGCAAACGGAGTAACTAGACCCCTCCCCCTCCCCCACAGCATGTGAACCTGAGGAAGGTCAATTGCCAACAGCTGCAGACTGGTGTGACTCTCGCTTCAGAAGAATTGATAGGCGGCAGCGACAGAAGGAAGGGAGGGGCAGGCCTGGATAAGCGCTGAGTCATGGAGCCACACCCCATGGCCTATATAAAGGATCTGCTTTCTGGCATTCTCTGAGTCAGTCAAAGTCTAACATATCTTGCTGAAGTCACTTTCTGGTCTCCTGCCTGCCTTGAGGACTTTGCTAGGACTTTGGCAGAGCTGCAGAGGCACGCCTGATACGGACTTCCCTGACCCGGCCGTCAGCGGAGGAGTGGGACACGACAGGACTTTAACTGAATCTCCATTTGTCCAGAATGGTGTGAGGATTCCTGCTTTGGGCAGGGGGTTGGACTAGAAGACTTCTAAGGTCCTTTTCAATCCTATGATGTGTGGTATGCAGGCTACGCTTCTCTCAGTTCTGGATTTTAAAATAAGGTCTCATTGCCATTCAGTTCGTCGGCAAGGGCTGCAGATTTCCTTAACACCATGCCTGATTTCTGAAACGGGTGCTTTGTAAAACATTAAAGCAGCTAAAATGATTTTATTTTATTTTTTTAAGATTTAGAAGTGGCTGAATCTTGTCTGGCCTTCTTTCCCCCCTTTAAGCAGTGTCTCTCAAACTTGAACATTTTAGGACATCTGGACTACAACTCAGTTTATTTAATTAAACTTTTAATTAAACTTTTATTTAATTAATTAAACTTTATTTTAAACTTTATAGTTGTTCCAGTCTTGGGTTTCCTAGGATGATAACAAGAAGGTCTATAAATTTATAGTGGGAGATTGTGAGTTGTAGTTCTGCCTCAGGCACGAAAACTGGTTGTGTGACTTTGAACCAATTACCAGGAGGCGGTGAGTTCTAGTCCTGCCTTAGGCATCAAAGCCAGCAGGTGACTTTGGGACAATCATTCACTTTCACAGCCCAACCCACTTCACAGGGTTCTTGTTTTGGTGAATAGAATAGATTTTTTTTTGTATTGGCCAAGTGTGATTGGATACACAAGGAATTTGTCTTGGTGCATATATTCTCAGTGTACATAAAAGACAAGATACCTTCATCAAGGTACAACACTTACAACACTTAATGGTAGTCATAGGGTACAAATTTAACACTTAATGATACAACACTTAATGATAGCCATAGGCTACAAATAAGCAATCAGGAAACCATATCAATATAAATTGTAAGGATACGAGCAACAAACTTACAGTCATAAGTGGAAGGAGACGGGTGATGGGAACGATGAGAAGATTGATAGTAGTGCAGACAGTGAACCGTTTGACAGTGTTGAGGGAATTGTTTGTTTAGCAGAGTGATGGCGTTCGGGAAAAAACCATTCTTGTGTCTAGTTGTTCTAACGTGCAGTGCTCCATTTTGAGAGTAGGAGTTGAAACCGTTTATGTCCAGGATGCAAGTGGTCTGTAAATATTTTCACAGAAACTAGGAAGAGGAAGGATTATTGAATATCCTGAATTACTTACAAAGTAATAAAGGCAGGAAATAAATAAATAAATAAATAAATAAATTTAAAAAAAAAAAGCTGAATTACATCTGTGGCAGGAATGGCAAACTGAAGATGGCTTTGTGGAGAATGGAACCAGTAAATGGATCAGCTTGTCAGAATTCTCTCTGGGTAAGGAAGAGGACTCAGGACTGCCCATCCGTGCTCCATCTCGTTGGTGGTACCTGTCAGGAGACTGTAAAATAGTGGTCTCCCGAGGTTTCAAAGCTGCTTTTTTTCAAGAGGAAACTGAACTTTCTTGTTTTTCCTTGAAAACGTTTTGCTCCTCATCCAATTTATTTTATTTATTTATTTATTTAATCGCATTTTTATACCGCCCTATCTCCCAGGGGACTCAGGGCGATTTACAGCCTAATAAAAACAGACATATAAATACAAAATAAAACACCAATTAAAAAACTTATTAAATAAGGCCGAATATTAAAAATTACAATAAGATAATAAAACCCCGTTAAAACCAAATTTAAAATTTGAAATTCTAGTCCAGTCCTGCGCAAATAAATAGATGTGTCTTAAGCTCGCGGCGAAAGGTTCGAAGGTCAGGAAGTTGGCGAAGTCCTGGGGGAAGTTCATTCCAGAGGGTGGGAGCCCCCACAGAAAAGGCCCTTCCCCTGGGTGTCGCCAGCCGGCACTGCCTGGCTGACGGCACCCTGAGGAGTCCCTCCCTGTGAGAGCGCACGGGTGGGTGGGAGGCAATCGGTGGCAGCAGATGGTCTCGTAAGTAACCCGGCCCTATGCCATGGAGCGCTTTGAAGATAGTTACCAAAACCTTGAAGCGCACCCGGAAGGCCACAAGTAGCCAGTGCAGTCTGCGCAGGAGAGGTGTCACATGGGAGCCACGAGGGGCTCCCTCTATCACCCGCGCAGCCGCATTCTGGACCAACTGGAGCCTCCGGGTGGAGCCCCATGTAGAGAGCATTGCAGTAATCCAGACGAGATGTCACGAGAGCATGAGTGACCGTGCATAGGGCATCCCGGTCTAGAAAGGGGCGCAACTGGCGAACCAGGCGAACCTGGTAAAAAGCTCTCCTGGAGACGGCCAAGGAGTGTCTTCAGTTCTGAAAAAGCTTCTTGGGATGAGAAGGGAAACATCTTCAAGGGAAAAAGAAAGAAAGTCTGAGTGATCACCATCTTAGTCGGGCCAAAATTTGGAAACTTCAAAAGGACGTGGGTTTGCATACTGGCAGTCCTTCATTTCCAATTATTAACTTTAGTGACCTTTCAAGGTTATATCAGCACTGAAAAAAGTGACTTGGGACCATTTTTCACACTTACGACTGTTGCAGCATCCCCCGCGATCATGTGATCAAAATTCTGGCGCTCAGCAACTGACATGCATTGATGGCAGTTGCAGCATTCCAGGGTCATGTCATGTGATCACCAATTGTAACAATCCCAGCCAGCTTCCGACAAGCAAAATCAATGGGGAAAGCCAGATTTGCTTAATGACTGTATGCTTCGCTTAACAACTGTAGTGATTTGCTTAACAACTGTGGCAAAAGAGGTCGTAAAATGGAGCAAGATGCTCTTATCAATTGCCTTGCTTAGCAACAGAAATTTTGGGTTCAATTTTGGGTCATAACAATATAACAATATAACAACAGAGTTGGAAGGGACCTTGGAGGCCTTCTAGTCCAACCCCCTGCCCAGGCAGGAAACCCTACACCATCTCAGTCAGTTGGTTATCCAACATAAGTTTAGGACTGTTTAGTTCCTTTCTTAATCAGTTCTGGAGATTTTTGTTAATGTGTTTTTTTGGATATTAAGAATCTTCAGAAACAAGATCACACCAGGTGAGTCCCCTTCGATTGCTGCTGAAAAAAAGTTTTACGTAAGTTTTAAAGACTTAAAAGACTCTTATTTTAGAATAAACAGCAAAAAAGTGATTAGGACATTGATTTTGGAAAATTATAAGTGGATTAAGGGGCCAGACAGAGTTGAAATAAGATTTTGAAATTAATTACAAAAAGCTTCCTATGGTCTGTTTTGAATTTTGTAAAGAAAAACGAAGAATTTAAAATTAATTATAAGAAACCTTCCTGTGGGAAAATGTTGTTGATTAGAGCAAAACATGACAAGAGTGGATTTTGAAGTTTGGACCCTAGAGGGAACCAGAAAGAATAAGGAATATAATTAAAGGAGAAGAGATCTATTAATAATGGAACGAAATATTCTAATTGTGGAAGATTTCAAGTATATTTGGGAACAAGGCACTCAGAGGTTTCTCTCAAGTGTCTGCTAAAAAGAGGTTATAGAAGAGGAACAGCTAGGAGTGGTGCGGTGGCCTAAAGGTGGAGTTCTCACCTTACAATCAGGAGGCTGTGAGTTCGATCCTAGGTAAAGGCAGCTATTTCTCTCTCTGGCCACAATGAGACTATATCTGCTGAATGAAACTCTGCATTGGTGACAGGAGGACATCTGGCCATTAAAACACTCTGGTAGCTCCATTAAGTTACCCAGACTCCACCCCACAAGGGATTATGGGATTGTTAAATCAAGATAGGATGTTAGAAGAGGAACAGATTTCATTGGACAAAAACTGATATTAAGGGTGATTTGTATGTGGATATAATGGTGACAGGCTTCAAGAAAGAACAAGGTGTTGCATTTCATTTACAAATGAAACCAGCTTATGTATTAATAGTTAAAAGGTTAAACTAAAAGGGTGGAAACCCTGCTTGTTTTAGATTTACAAATGAGACCTGATAACATTTTGAAGTAGTATTTGAGAAGAACCAAAGAGGAAATGAAAAGAAATAAAGTACCTGTAAATTGCTTCAAGTTTTGCTTTTAACAATCAATGATATAGAGTTGGCTTATTTGACCAATACACAGTGTGTTATTGTTTCCGGTAAATCTGAATGGATTTTTGCTGATCAGGACCGAGTGATAAGGCTTTAAATAAATGTTTCGTTTTTGTATTGTTAGAGAGAGAAATGATTATGTTAAAAGTAAAAGAAAGAAGTATAAAATTGTATATATGTACACTTGAACTAGACTGTGATGTTTCTCTGTATCAGTGGTGGGTTTCCAAAATTTTTACTACCAGTTCTGTGGGTGTGGCTTAGTGGGTGTGGCATTGCTTGGTGGAGGTGGCTTGGTGGGCGTGGCAGGGGAAGGTTACTGCAAAATCCCCATTTCCTCTTGATCAGCTGGGAATTGGGAGGCAGAGAATAGATGGGGGCGGGGCCAGTCAGAATTTTTACTACCAGTTCTCCTGAAAAAAACTACTCAAAATTTCCGCTACCGGTTTTCCAGAACTGGTCAGAACCTGCTGAAACCCACCTCTGCTCTGTGTCATATATGTGTGTGTATATGGGTATATGTATAATGGTTATCTTTTGATAGCTGAATGCAATGAATTTAAAGTGACAATAAAGTTCTATTCTGTACTGTTCTGTCCTATTTTTCTCTTCTGATTTCTCTTCTCTCTCTTCTCTTCTCTTCTCTTCTCTTCTCTTCTCTCCTCTCTCTCCTCTCTTCTCCTCTTATCTTCTGATTTCTCTCTTTCCTCTTCTCCTCTTATCTTCTGATTTCTCTTCTCTTCTCTTCTCTTCTCTTCTCTTCTCTTCTCTTCTCTTCTCTTCTCTTCTCTCCTCTCCTCTCCTCTCCTCTCCTCTCCTCTCCTCTCCTCTCCTCTCCTAATTAATTTAGATATTTGGACACCCAGGATGGATAGCTCATTTCCCTTGACTGCTAGTTGGTGAGATTCTTGTAGAGAGCATAAGCTTGCAATAAATCTTTGTATTCATTTGAACTGTCTAAATCCCCTGATTTCCCTGAGGCCGGACGCTTGGCAATGTGAAGATAAGATAAGATAAGATGATAAGATAAGATAAGTTAAAACTTCCTTTGTCATTTTTTTACTGCAAGCACCACAGTCCACATTAAAAATGAAATTCTGTTGCCTGCTCTCAAGAGACAGTGTCTATTTACCCAAACATATACATAACACACATAAACACATGCTATATACATACATAAATATATACATGTTATTTTTCACGTAGTCACGCAAATAACCTGGGCCTCCTAGTCCTTTCTGACCGCGCGGTTCAGTTCTGGGTGGTGTTTTGAGCTGGTCGGAGGGGCTGTTTTCTCCCAGCACTTTCTCTGGGCCAACGGGCTCCGGATTATTGGCCGACTCTTTTCTTGGCCATCGGGCCTTGGATTACTTTTCAATTTCCTGCTTCCCTCGGGAACCTGATGGCGTCGCTGGAACTCTGGGACCTCAGCTAAGTCTTGCGCCTCCCGGGTCATTGTCAGCTGTGGATTCAAATTGGTATTGGTCATGATATGTTTCATTTGGTTCAGTTTGGTCAGTTATTCGTTTCCTTAACTGATCTATGTGGCGCCTCCACACTCGGTTGTCTGGTAGCTCTACCACATGATTTTGGGCCAGTTACTTTAATTTTGTCCTGCGAGCCAACTAGGGCCGTCCCCATAGTTTCGGGCCCACACCGGTCGCCTATGCTCATTTCCTTGTCTTTTCTAGTTCCCCTTGTAACCCTCTGGTGTGTAATGGGGTTCAAGCGGTCAAGTGGGCACGGAGTTTCCGTCCCATTAGCAATTCGGCTGGGCTTTTCCGGTGGCCGTGCTTGGGGTTCTGTGCTGGATGGCTAGGAAAAGTCTATTTTTGTTTGCCAGTCACCTGGCTTGAGCCTGGACAATGCCTCCTTAGCGCCCGGACGGAACGCCTGCAAGGCCATTCGACGAGGGTGGAAAGGCGCAGAGAGGGCATGTCGGATGCCTTCCTCTGCCAGGTATTCTTCAAACTGGGCTGCCGTGAATTGGGGCCCATTGTCGGACACCAGAGTGTCCGGCAACCCGTGAGTTGCGAATAGGTGGCGCAGGGTTGCGATTACTGCGGCTGTAGTGGATTTCATGAGTATGATCTCCAACCATTTGGAAAATGCATCCACAACCACTAGGAATGTTTGGCCGTGAAAGGGCCAGCAAAATCAATGTGGATTCTTGACCAGGGCCCTTGGGGCTTTTCCCATTCTCTGACTGGGGCTGTTGGGGTAGAGGTCTGGACTCTTGGCAAGCCTTGGCATTTCCCTACCCTCTCAGCAATCTCTGCGTCCATGAGTGGCCACCATACATAGCTTCTAGCTAACCCTTCATCCTTACGATCCCTGGGTGACCTCGTGGAGGAGGTCCAATACCTTTCCCTTAACTTTTCAGGAATTATTACACGATCACCCCATAACAGGCACCCCTTGAGCCGAGAGCTCATCTCGTTTTTAACAAATTCTTTGAACCGTTCGCCCGGTGCTGACACCTCTCTGTACCCAACCGAGTACAGTCCTTAACACAATGTCGGTATGATGCCGAGCCACTTCCTTAGATGTGACTGGGCCAGAGTCCAAGAGTCAATAAGTAGGATGGGTGTCCCCGGAGTGGGGTCTTGATCGCCCCAGGTAGTGGGCATCGCTCAACGCGCCTGCATGCCCCACTTCTTTTCCTGGTCGATGCTGCAGCTTATGAATAAGCGGCTAAGAATATAGTCCATCGGGTCAAGCGTGGCGAAAGTGCCACAGGCGTTGTGATCGCCAGCCAGTATCCTAGTAGCGGTCTGTGGTCAGTCACGATTTCAAAATTCCGCCCAAAGACATACTCGTGGAATTTTTTGACCCCTGACACAATGGCTAGTGCTTCTTTGTCTAATTGGCTGTAGTTCCTCTCTGGGGAGGACATCGTTCTAGAGTAGAACGCTATAGGGGCTTCTGTGCCGTTTGGAAGTCTATGGCTGAGTACAGCCCCCACCCCATAAGGGGAGGCATCGCAAACCAGCACTAGGGGTAATGAGTCGTGATATTGGATGAGCAGGCTATCACTTGAGAGCAGGTTCTTTACTGCTTCAAAAGCCCTATTTTCTGACTTTCCCCAAGACCAAACAGTATTTTTTCCTAAGAGCCTATGCAGCGGTTCCGCAACGGTTGCTTTGTTCTTTAAAAGACCGCGTAAAATTAACCAATCCAGGAATGCCTGCAGCTCTGCTTTGTTTTTGGGCGCTGGAGCCTTCCTAATTGCCTTAACCTTGCTCTCAGTAGGGTGAATTCCTTTCTTGTCTATCCGGTAGCCCAAGAAATCGACGGATTCGACCCCTATCTGGCATTTGTTTGTCTTGACTTTTAATCCGGCTGTCCGGAAAATGCTCAAGACCTTTCTTAACCGCTCCCCCAATTCCTCCATGTTTTCCCTGAAATTAGGACATCATCAAGTAGGAACTACCCTGGGAGCCCTGCAGTAGTCGTTCCATCAGGTTTTGGAACAGCCCTGGTGCCACACTGACCCCAAATTGCAATCGGGTGCACTTGAAGGCCCCCTGTGCGTCTGTCGTTTGGGCTTGGCTGTGCGGGCGTCTACTGGCAGTTGTTGGTAGGCTTGGGCCAAGTCTAACTTTGCAAAGACTTGCCCTTGCCCCAAAGAGTGCAATAAGTGTTGCACCACGGAACCGGTAAGCGCTTTTCTGTAAGGCTTTGTTAAGCGTCGCCTTGTAGTCAGCGCAAATTCTAATTGACCCGTCCGGTTTTATGGGGTGACGATTGGCGTCTCCCACTTTGCGTGATCGACTGGCACCAAGATCCTTGATTAATGAGCTTATCCAGCTCCTTATCAATTTTTGGTTTTAGGGCAAAGGACTCTCCTCGCCTTAAGCCTAATGGGGCTCCCTGGGGGTCTAAGTTGAAGGAAATAGGGGTCCCTTTGTACTTGCCCAGGCAGTCCTTGAAGACATCTTCGAACTCGTTAAAGAGAATGTCTTTCAGGTTACAGTCACTTCTGTAGATGCCAGTCACTCCCATGCCCAGGGCACGAAACCAGTCTAGTCCCAACAGACTGGGCAGAGTTCCTTCGACGATCGTGATGGGCAGGGTCTTTTGTGTGGACCGTACTCGGACGGAGGTGGTCCCTCGAACAGGGATGCGATTCCCTGGTAGTCGTGCACTCGTAGCCGTTGTGCTTGCAGGTGGCGCTTTGACGGACGGCGACTTCGCCAGAGTGTCCCAGGACATGATGGTGATCGCTGATCCCGTGTCTACTTCAAGCCTGCACCGTACTCTATCTTGGGCTTTGTGAAAATCTTCTTTCCACTTTGGTTGGTAGACCTATAATGACAGTCGCTTGGTTAGACTTGCGCCTTTCTTGTTTTTCCTTGAAAACGTTTTGCTCCTCATCCAATTTTATTTTATTTATTTATTTATTTAATCGCATTTTTATACCGCCCTATTTCCCAGGGGACTCAGGGCGGTTTACAGCCTAATAAAAACATACATATAAATACAAAATAAAACACCAATTAAAAAACTTATTAAATAAGGCCGAATATTAAAAATTACAATAAGATAATAAAACCCCGTTAAAACCAAATTTAAAATTTGAAATTCTAGTCCAGTCCTGCGCAAATAAATAGATGTGTCTTAAGCTCACAAGTAAAGGTTCGAAGGTCAGGAAGTTGGCGAAGTCCTGGGGGAAGTTCATTCCAGAGGGTGGGAGCCCCACAGAAAAGGCCCTTCCCCTGGGCGTCGCCAGCCAGCACTGCCTAGCTGACGGCACCCTGAGGAGTCCCTCCCTGTGAGAGCGTACGGTGGGTGGGAGGCAATCGTGGCAGCAGATGGTCTCGTAAGTAACCCGGCCCTATGCCATGGAGCGCTTTGAAGATAGTTACCAAAACCTTGAAGCGCACGCAGAAGGCCACAAGTAGCCAGTGCAGTCTGCGCAGGAGAGGTGTCACATGGGAGCCATGAGGGGCTCCCTCTATCACCCGTGCAGCCGCATTCTGGACCAACTGGAGCCTCCGGGTGGAGCCCCATGTAGAGAGCATTGCAGTAATCCAGACGAGATGTCACGAGAGCATGAGTGACCGTGCATAGGGCATCCCGGTCTAGAAAGGGGCGCAACTGGCGAACCAGGCGAACCTGGTAAAAAGCTCTCCTGGAGACGGCCAAGGAGTGTCTTCAGTTCTGAAAAAGCTTCTTGGGATGAGAAGCGAAACGTCTTCAAGGGAAAAAGAAAGAAAGCCTGCGTGATCACCATCTTACGCGGGCCAAAATTTGGAAACTTCAAAAGGACGTGGGTTTGCATACTGGCAGTCCTTCATTTACAATGATTAACTTTAGTGACCTTTCAAGGTTATATCAGCACTGAAAAAAGTGACTTGGGACCATTTTTCACACTTACGACTGTTGCAGCATCCCCCGCGATCATGTGATCAAAATTCTGGCGCTCAGCAACTGACATGCACTGATGGCAGTTGCAGCATTCCAGGGTCATGTCATGTGATCACCAATTGTAACAATCCCGGCCAGCTTCCGACAAGCAAAATCAATGGGGAAAGCCAGATTTGCTTAATGACTATATGCTTCGCTGAACAACTATAGTGATTTGCTTAACAACTGTGGCAAAAGAGGTCATACAATAGAGCAAGATGCTCTTATCAATTGCCTTGCTTAGCAACAGAAATTTTGGGCTCAATTTTGGGTCATAACAATATAACAATATAACAACAGAGTTGGAAGGGACCTTGGAGGCCTTCTAGTCCAACCCCCTGCCCAGGCAGGAAACCCTACACCATCTCAGTCAGTTGGTTATCCAACATAAGTTTAGGACTGTTTAGTTCCTTTCTTAATCAGTTCTGGAGATTTTTGTTAATGTGTTTTTTTGGATATTAAGAATCTTCAGAAACAAGATCACACCAGGTGAGTCCCCTTCGATTGCTGCTGAAAAAAAGTTTTACGTAAGTTTTAAAGACTTAAAAGACTCTTATTTTAGAATAAACAGCAAAAAAGTGATTAGGACATTGATTTTGGAAAATTATAAGTGGATTAAGGGGCCAGACAGAGTTGAAATAAGATTTTGAAATTAATTACAAAAAGCTTCCTATGGTCTGTTTTGAATTTTGTAAAGAAAAACGAAGAATTTAAAATTAATTATAAGAAACCTTCCTGTGGGAAAATGTTGTTGATTAGAGTAAAACATGACAAGAGTGGATTTTGAAGTTTGGACCCTAGAGGAAACCAGAAAGAATAAGGAATATAATTAAAGGAGAAGAGATCTATTAATAATGGAACGAAATATTCTAACTGTGGAAGATTTCAAGTATATTTGGGAACAAGGCTCTCTCAAGTGTCTGCTAAAAAGAGGCTAAGAGTGGTGCGGTGGCCTAAAGGTGGAGTTCTCACCTCACAATCAGGAGGCTGTGAGTTAGATCCTAGGTAGAGTCAGCTATTTCTCTCTCTAGGCACAATGAGACTATATCTGCTGAATGAAACTCTGCATTGGTGACAGGAAGGGCATCTGGCCATTAAAACACTCTGGTAGCTCCATTAAGTTACCCAGACTCCACCCCACAAGGGATTATGGGATCGTTAAATCAAGATAGGATGTTAGAAGAGGAACAGATTTCATTGGACAAAAACTGATATTAAGGGTGATTTGTATGTGGATATAATGGTGACAGGCTTCAAGAAAGAACAAGGTGTTGCATTTCATTTACAAATGAAACCAGCTTATGTATTAATAGTTAAAAGGTTAAACTAAAAGGGTGGAAACCCTGCTTGTTTTAGATTTACAAATGAGACCTGATAACATTTTGAAGTAGTATTTGAGAAGAACCAAAGAGGAAATGAAAAGAAATAAAGTACCTGTAAATTGCTTCAAGTTTTGCTTTTAACAATCAATGATATAGAGTTGGCTTATTTGACCAATACACAGTGTGTTATTGTTTCCAGTAAATCTGAATGGATTTTTGCTGATCAGGAACGAGTGATAAGGCTTTAAATAAATGTTTCGTTTTTGTATTGTTAGAGAGAGAAATGATTATGTTAAAAGTAAAAGAAAGAAGTATAAAATTGTATATATGTACACTTGAACTAGACTGTGATGTTTCTCTGTATCAGTGGTGGGTTTCCAAAATTTTTACTACCAGTTCTGTGGGTGTGGCTTAGTGGGTGTGGCATTGCTTGGTGGGGGTGGCTTGGTGGGCGTGGCAGGGGAAGGTTACTGCAAAATCCCCATTTCCTCTTGATCAGCTGGGAATTAGGAGGCAGAGAATAGATGGGGGTGGGGCCAGTCAGAATTTTTACTACCAGCTCTCCGAACTACTGAAAATTTCCGCTACCGGTTTTCCAGAACTGGTCAGAACCTGCTGAAACCCACCTCTGCTCTGTGTCATATATGTGTGTGTATGTGGGTATATGCATAATGGTTATCTTTTGATAGCTGAATGCAATGAATTTAAAGTGACAATAAAGTTCTATTCTGTACTGTTCTGTCCTATTTTATTCTATTCTTATTCTCTGATCTCTCTCTCTCTCTCTCTCTCTCTCTCTTCTCTTCTTCTCTTCTCTCTCCTCTCTTCTGATTTCTCTTCTCTTCTCTCTCTTCTCTTCTTCTCTCTCTCTCCTCTCCTCTCCTCTCTTCTCCTCTTATCTTCTGATTTCTCTCTTTTCCTCTCTTCTCTCTTATCTTCTGATTTCTCTCTCTCTCTTCTTCTCTTCTCTCTTCTCTTCTCTTCTCTTCTCTCTCTCCTCTCCTCTCTCCTCTCCTCTCTCTCCTCTCCTCTCCTCTCTCCTAATTAATTTAGATATTTGGACACCCAGGATGGATAGCTCATTTCCCTTGACTGCTAGTTGGTGAGATTCTTGTAGAGTTGTTGCAATAAATCTTTGTATTCATTTGAACTGTCTAAATCCCCTGATTTCCCTGAGGCCGGACGCTCTTATGTGAAGATAAGATAAGATAAGATGATAAGATAAGATAAGTTAAAACTTCCTTTGTCATTTTTTTACTGCAAGCACCACAGTCCACATTAAAAATGAAATTCTGTTGCCTGCTCTCAAGAGACAGTGTCTATTTACCCAAACATATACATAACACACATAAACACATGCTATATACATACATAAATATATACCTGCACCATGAATATATACACACACATATATGTTAATCAAGGGACACAGTGGCTCAGGGGCTAGGACATTGAGCTTGTCAATCGAAAGGTCGGCAGTTCGGCGGTTCGAATCCCTAGTGCTGCCGTGTAATGGGGTGAGCTCCCGTTATTTGTCCCAGCTTCTGCCAACCTAGCAGTTTCGAAAGCACATAAAAATGCAAGTAGAAAATATAAGGACCACCTTTGGTGGGAAGGTAACAGCGTTCCATGCGCCTTTGGCGTTGAGTCATGCCGGCCACATGACCACGGAGATGTCTTCGGACAGCGCTGGCTCTTCGGCTTTGAAACGGAGATGAGCACCGCCCCCTAGAGTCGGCAATGACTAGCACGTATGTGTGAGGGGAACCTTTACCTTTACCTTATAGGTTAATCTCTGTCCATTTTGAATACATAGCCGAAAGAGGCAACCTGAGAGTTCACAATACTCTCACTACTGATTACTACAGTAGTGGCCAAAATTGTGGAAACTTTTTGGGAAAAGTGTATTTTCTAAAACTAGCTAATAACTCCAGGTTGTTGTTTTTTTTGAAGTAGTACCATAAAATTATATATCAATGGAAAGATCATTTAATCAAGAATGCAATGCAATAAGTTTTATGAAGGATTTGCTATTAGAGTAGCAGTTACAGGATAAAGAAGAAAAGTGAAACACATAGAAAAAAAGAGATATACAGAAATTATCACCATAGGAAAAAACAAGATATACAAAACTGATCACCATGTCAATTAATCCTTAGTTGGGCAACCTTTAGCATGAATTACGGCCTTCCAACGTCTTCCCATGGAGTGAACCAAGTCTTTTAGTTCTGCAGCTGTTCTAATGTGAAACCATGATTGAAGGATTGCTTCTATTAACTGGGTTTTATTGCTGCTTCACTTTTAACTAACAAGTTTCTTTAGTCGGCTCCATAGATTTTCAATTGGGTTAAGGTCTGGGCTATTCCCAGGCCATTCCAGCAGTGGAATAGGATTGCCTTGAAACTCCAAACAAAAAAAAGTAATGTTATTAGCCATCAAACCTCAAAAACACACTTTTCCCAAAAGGTTTCCGCAATTTTGGCCACTCCTGTATATCATAGATCCTGGTGCATCTTTCGTGTTAGATGCTCTCATCGTAGAAGCATCGATCGACGCATTTCTTCATAATGTAAGGATGTCTATCTTGGGGAATGTACCAAAGCATACATCCACATTAATTATTCAGAGCAAGTCGACTCTTAACAACTGCAGCGAGGTCTGGGTTGCTTGCTTTGACTTCATTTCCCACACAGGAGGAAACGAGAGACGACCGTTTCCCACCATCTCTGATTTAATTGTAAACGATGACCTCTTTATCTCTACGGTGGTCTTCCAGCTCCCAAATGATATCCGTTCAATGAGCTCCTTACTCTTGCTTTTTTCCCCCTCCAGGATGCTGTGATTTGATCTCATCTCATCTCCCTTCCTTTCTCAGCACGCAGGAGCTTCCCTTGAAACTTTTCAGGGTTATGCAAAAAAACAACCACCAATCTCCTGATCTTTTAACCTATAAAAACGATTTGCAGTGTCTCCTAGGAGGAACGCCTTCATTGTCTCTTCTCCACTGCCGAATGACTGCCGGGAGAAGGAATGAAGATTCACTGGTTTCATTCCGCTAACCGGCAGAACATAAAACGTAAAATGGTAGAGTTGGAAGCGACCTTGGAGGATTTCCAACCCTGTACTCAAGCAGGAGACCCTATACCTTTCTGGACAAATGGCTGTCCAGTCTTTTCTTGAAAACCTCCAGTGATTACAGAATAACAGAGTTGGAAGGGACCTTGTGGGTCATCTAGTCCAACCCCCCCCCTGACCCAAGCAGGAGACCCTACACCATTTCTGACAGATGGCAGTCCAGTCTCTTCTTGAAAGCTTCCAGGGATGAAGCTCCCACAACTTCTGAAGGCCACTTCTGTTCCATTGGTTGATTGTTCTCACTGTCAGAAAACTTCTCCTTATTTCTAGGTAGAATCTCTCCTTGATCAGTTTCCATCCATTATTCCTTGTCTGGCTTTCGGGTGCTTTGGAGAATAGGTTGACCCTTCCTCTCTGTGGCAACCCCTCAAATATTGGAAGACTGCTATCATGTCTCCCCTGGCCCGTCTCTTCACTAGACTAGCCATGCCCAGTTCCTGTAACTGTTCTTCTATGTTTTAGCCTCCAGTCCCCTAATCATCCTGGTTGCTCTTTTCTGCACTTTTTCTAGAGCCTCAACATCTTTTTTTATAGTGCGGTGACCAAAACTGGATGCAGTACTCTAGGTGTGATCTTACTAAAGCTTTATACAGTGGTATTAGTACCTCACTTGATCTGGATTGTATCCCATATCAGTGATGGATATGATAAGATAAGGGTATCATATCAGTGATGGAGCACCCAGGATTCCAGGAGGCAAGCCACTCAGAGCTGAAGAAGCTTCTCGGATGAGAAGCGAAACGTCTTCAAAGAAAAACCAGAAAGCCCATGTTGTGTCTTGCCCGCTCTCACCGCAGCCGGGGTCTTCTTATCTGCTTCCGAACGCTGAGGAATGTCCTAGTATGCCTCCCGGCCCCAGCCCTGGCTCCATGCCCAGACAGGCTGCGGAGGAGGGAGCACCTCCCGGCCCCAGCCCTGGCTCCATGCCCAGGCAAACGGAGCAACTAGACCCCTCTCCCTCCCCCACAGCATGTGAGCCTGAGGGAGGTTTATTACCAACAGCTGCCGACTGGAGTGACCCTCGCTTCAGAAGAATTGATAGGCGGCGGCGTCAGAAGGAAGGGAGGGGCAGGCCTGGATAAGTGCTGAGTCATGGAGCCACACCCCATGGCCTATATAAAGGACCTGCTTTCTGGCAGTCTCTGAGTCAGGCAAAGTCAAACATATCTTGCTGAAGTCACTTTCTGGTCTCCTGCCTGCTCTGAGGACTTTGCTAGGACTTTGGCAGAGCTGCAGAGGCACGCCTGATTCGGATTTCACTGACCCGGCCGTCAGCGGAGGAGTGGGACATGACAGCCCAGTTGCCTCTTGGAAAAAAAAGCAGTGGGACAAAAAGAGCACTTTGGGACAAGTCACTCCATTGTTTAATCATTCCTACTGGAAATGTCTCCTTGCTCTTTAATAAGCTTCCACCCATTGCTCCTTCTCCTGCCCTCAGTTGCCTTGAAGAATAAGTCAATTCTCTCTTCTCTGTGACTGCCCCTCAAGTACCAGAAGACAGTTATCACCTTCCCTCTAGTTCTTCTCTTTGATAAACTAGACATAGCTAGCTGCAGAGGTGATATTCAGCCGGTTTGTACCAATTTGGGCAAACCAGTAGTGGAAATTTAGGTATATTTTCAAGGCTGGGCACTGGCTTTATTTAGCCACATTTTCGAGGCCGGTGTTCTGTCTCCTTCCCCACTTCAGACCCACGAGCTGGCCTTCAGCTAGTGGATTCACGGCTCTTATCAGTCCTGGCAGAGAAATCGCAGCTGCCTGCCAAAGTTCAAACAGATGACTTACGTAAGACTTTCAGCTCTTTTTGAAACGAGTCAGCTCAACTTTGCTTCCCGTGGAGTGAGAGCAGTCCCAAAGCTCCTTATATATTTTGTTGATGACGCCGCCTCTCTAATCTTCTGAAGCGCGGGTCAAGCCAAGCTTGATTATTATTATCAGCTGGGTTTGAAGGCATAGCCTGGGGAAGGGAGGAATCAGGGGATGACGGCCTCATTACATCCTCCGACTGGTCTGGTTCTGGCTCCTGGAGCCGAGCCAAAGGCATCGGTGCTCCCGAGGTAAGCCTTACCAGCCCTTCCCCCTCACTCTCAGAGTCACTTTCGGGCATGGGGCCAGGTTCGGGGGCTGGAGTCACAACAACCGGGCACATGTGTGGAAGGTGCACAAGTGAGCAAAATGCATGTGCAGAAGGCCAGGCGCATGCGCAGAAGGCACTCACGGAGTGAGCATGCGTGCGCGGGGTGAACCGGTGGTAAGAATATTGGTAACCCACTGCTGGCCAGCTCCCTCAACCTTTCATCTTTGCCCTCAGACTCTTTGTGATCTTTGATGTTCTTGTCGTGTCCCCCTCCCCCTCCGATGACCGGGTCTAGGAAGTCCGTATCAAGTGTGGCCATGAAGCCTCTGCAGCTTTGCCAAATTCCTTTCAGATTTCTCAGGGCCAGCAGGAATCCAAGTTGTGACTTCAGCAAACTAAAGGAGACTTTGTTTGACTCAAAGTTGCTTGACTCAAGCTGATCCTTTATACAGGCTGTGGGGTGTGGCTCCATGACTCAGCACTTATCCAGGCCTACCCCTCCCTTCCTTCTGCTGACGTCGCCTCTCAGATCTCCGGAAGCGGGGATCCGCCCACTGTGAATTCCTTTCCTCTGGATCTGCTGCCGGTAATTCCAGCACGTGGCTGGCTCCCTGCTCACACGCTGTAGGAGTGAGGTTTGTTTGTTCATTCCTGACATTCTGTCCGGGCATGGGGCCAGGGCTGAGGGCTGGAGGCATGCCAGGCCATTGCTCTTCATTATCAGACTCTGAATCTGATAGCAGGCCCAGGAGGCAACAGGAGGGGCCCGGCTGAGGAGAGGAGGGAGGACGAGGCACAACAGTTCTTCTCTGCACACTTCCTAGGGTCTCAGCATCTTTTTTTTTATATTGTGGTGACCACAATTGGACGCATTATTCCACGTGTGGCCTCATTGAGTGCAATATAAAGCAGTACCATCAACTCACATGTTCTCCCTCTGTTGATGCAGCCCAGGAGTGTGTTGGCGTTTTTGGCAGCTGTAGCACACTGCTGGCTCATAGTTCTCACAGTACTATCTTATGTGTAAATATATTTACCCATGTAGTATAGCCATATTACATTTAACCTTCTCATCTGCTCCACTATCGTCTCTTATTGGTATTGTTATTATTACTTTGATATATGATTACTTTCTTGTTTTGCATGTACACTGAGAGTTTATGCACCGGAGACAAATTCCTTATGTGTCTAATCATATTTGGCCAATAAATTCTTCTATGTTTTATCTTCTATGTTCATAGTTAAGTGGTGGTCTCTCTCATGGTTACATATAAAGGAAATTACATGCTTTCTTTAAAAATAATTCTGCACTTTTAAGATTTATCTTCTATTTCTATTATATCTCTATTTCTCTTTCTGCTTTCCTCCATTATACAAGCACACAACAAAGGCCAGACTAGATTAAGTGTTGTCGTCTTCCTCCTCCTCCTCCTCCTCCTCCTCTGATTTTTTTTTATTTGCATTTATATCCCGCCCTTCTCCGAAGACTCAGGGTGGCTTACATTGTGTTAAGCAATAGTCTTCATCCATTTGTATATTATATACAAAGTCAACTTTTATTGCCCCAAACAATCTGGGTCCTCATTTTACCTACCTTATATAAAGGATGGAAGGCTGAGTCAACCTTGGGCCTGGTGGGACTTGAACTTGCAGTAATTGCAAGCAGCTGTGTTAATAACAGACAGACTTAGTCTGCTGAGCCACCAGAGGCCCTATTGATATTGATTGTTTGTTTCCTGATTGCTTATTTGTATCCTATGACTATCATTCAGTGTTGCACCTTATGATTCTTGATGAATGTATCTTTTCTTTTATGTACACTGAGAGCATATGCACCAAGACAAATTCCTTGTGTGTCCAATCACCCTTGGCCAATAAAGAATTCTATTCTGTTCTGTTCTGTTCTGTTCTGTTCTGTTCTGTTCCTTTCCATTCCATTCCATTCCATTCTACTCTTCTTCTTCCTCCTCCTCCTCTTCTTCTTCCTCCTCTCCTCCTCCTCCTCCTCCTCCTCCTCCTCCAACTAACCCACTTAGTACATTCACAGGAGAGGATCTCATTCATATATTCAGAGGAAATCAGTGTATAAACTAACTGTGTTTTTTCACAACCTCCAGGTTAAGGAATTTCTGAGTGATAATTGAGAATAAATTGTGCCCCCAATTTGTGTTATATTTCAACTAATGAGACACCACAAACAGTAGGATCAGGCAGTCTTAAGTGAAGGAGGGAACATATGTTGCGCCAGAGGCTTTAGATGGCAAAGCCCTCTAATAAATCCAGCGTCCTATTGGGGACCAGTCAGCAGCAATGAAAGGAGCCCTACCAGCTTTTTAAACAATGCCCTTCTGTTCTTAATGCAGAGAATTACATGACTGAACAATACAGTATCTTTCCGTTCCCCATTTAACTAAGAGTGGTCATGAATCAGGGGTGGGATTGAAAAATGTTAGCAACCGGTTCTCTGCTTGGTTGCTGGGTGGGCGTGGCCATGGGGGTGTGGCCAACTTGGCCTCCTGCACTACAGTGTGTGCGTGTGGGTATTTTCGCTCTCCCCAGGCTCTGGAGGGTTTCCTTGAGCCTCCAGGAGGGTGAAAATGGCTTTCCCGGGCTCTGGAGCCCCTCCAGAGGCCAGAAATGGGCCCATTTTCAGACTTTTGGCATTTCCGGTAGGCCTGCTTTTCACCCTCCCCAGGCTCCAGAGGTTTTCCTCGAGCCTCCGGCAAGTCAAAAATAGCCTCCCCCAAGCTCCAAAGGCCAGAAACAGGCCTGTTTCCAGACTTCCAGAACTTCTGGTAGGCCTATTTTTTGCCCCCCCAGAGCCTCCGCATGGACCCTGCACTTACCTCACATCCAAAACGGGTCACGTGGAGACTTCTGGGAGGGGAGGGGAGGGGAAGGGTGGGCAGGCCCAGCAGTCCTTGCAACTACCGGTTCGGTGAACCAGATGTAAAATTAGCATCCAGTTTGCCCAAACCGGTCTGAACCGGCTGAATCCCATCCCTGGTCATTGTTCTATGCCAGAGTTACTTAGTCTTGGCAACTCCATGTGTGGACCAACTCCCAAAATTCCCCAGCCAGCATGAGGAATTCTGGGAGTTGAAGCCCAAATATATCCAAAGCAGAACATCCAGATTTAATCACAGTTTTGTTCCGTATACAGTAGTGACCAAAATTGTGGAAACCTTTTTGGGGAAAGTGTATTTTTGAGGTTTGATGGCTAATAACACCACTTTTTTTTTTTATTGAAAGAGTTTTAAAAAACAAAAACATTTTCCCCCTTTTTTCCCCCTCCCTCCCAAAAAAAAACAACAAAAAAAAACAAACACCCCTTCCCCCCTCCCCCCCTCCCGGCTTCCCGGGTCAATCACAAGGTATTGTTATACATAAACCAAACATAGAATAAAATTTTCCCTTCCAATCCAAATAACCACATCCAAAGCTTTTCATCTCCCAACCCCCTCCCCATTACATAAAATAACTTTCTAATTATTCAAAGGCAATCTGATATTTCTTAATCTGATATCTGTTTTGTAGATAATCAATCCATTTTTTCCATTCAATTAAATATCTTTCCTGCGTATTGTCTTTTAAAACACTGAGATTTTAGCCATCTCAGCCAAATTAATAACTTTCAATATCCATTCTTCTATTGTAGGTATCTCTTCTTTCTTCCAGTGTTGTCCAATCAACAGTCTTGCTGCTGTTATTAAATTCAGAATCAATTTAGTCTCAATCCCTGTACAATCCGTTATAATTCCCAAAAGGAAAAATTGTGGCAGGAACTTTATCTTCTTCTTCAGTACATTTTGAATAATCCACCAAATTCTTATCCAAAAGACCTTAATTTTCTTGCAAGTCCACCAAATATGAAAATATGTAGCATCATCACAATCACACCTCCAACATTTCGCTTGGATATTAGGATACATACATGATAATTTTTTGGGATCTAAGTGCCATCTATAAAACATCTTATAAAAATTTTCCCTTAAATTCTGTGCTTGTGTAAACTTAACATTTCTAACCCAAATTTTCTCCCATGTTTCCAACATTATTGGTTCCTGAATATTCTGTGCCCATTTTATCATACAATCCTTTACCAAATCCTTTTCCGAATCTATTTCAAGCAACACATTATACAATCTCTTTATATGCTCCTGGGTCTGATTTCTAATTTGCTTTATTAAATTTTCCTCCCTTTGCATTATACCAATTTTTTGATCTTCTTTCCATCTAGCACTTATTTGCCCATATTGAAACCAAGTATAATTCCTCCCTTCTTCATTTAATACCTGTAATGATTTTAATTGCAATCTACCTCCTTCAGCATACAAAAGTTCTTTGTAAGTAATCATTTCCTGTTTCTGTTCTATATTTATATTCTCTATTGCATGTCTAGGGCTCGCCCATATAGGAATCTTGTAATCTAATTTATAGGAATATTTTTTCCAGACCCGCAAAAGAGCACTTCTCAACACATGATTCTTAAAAGCCCTATCCACTTTTTTTTCATAAAATAAGTACGCATGCCATCCATATAACAAGTCATAACCTTCTATATTCAAAATTCTTTCCTCTGTTAAGTTAAACCAGTCACTTATTACTGAAAGGGTTACTGCTTCATAATATAGTTTAAAGTTAGGCATTCTTAAACCACCTCTTTCCCGTGAGTCCTGTATTATTTTCATTTTAACCTCGCCTTTTACCCTGCCATATAAATTTCTTAATCCCAATCTGCCAATCTTCCAAATTTTATCCTTTTTAATTATTGGTATCATCTGGAACAGAAACAAAAATCTAGGTAACACATTCATTTTAATAGCCGCAATCCTTCCCAATAGGGATAACTGCAATTTCTTCCAGCCACTCATATCATTCTGAACTTTTTGCCATAGCAAATCATAATTATTCTTATAAAGTTTCTTGTTCGATGAGCTAATATAGACCCCTAAATATTTAACTTTTTTACTACCTCAAATCCTGTCATTTCCTCTAGTTTTTGTTTCTGTTGTATAGACATATTTTTAATTATCACTTTTGTTTTATTCTGATTTATTTTAAATCCTGATACCTTTCCATATTTATCAATTACTTCCAACAAAAATCTACTTGAATTTATAGGATTCGTTAACGTAACCACTACATCATCTGCAAAAGCTCTAACTTTGTACTCATATTGTCTAATCTTAATTCCCTCTATTTTCATTAATTCTCGTATTTTATCTAATAATGGTTCCAGAGTCAAAACAAACAATAATGGTGATAAGGGACATCCCTGTCTCGTTCCTTTCGCAATCTTAATAACTTCTGTCAAGCTACCATTTACTATAATCTGTGCTGTGTTTCTTACAATAAGTTACATTATCCTCATATCTAAACAGATTTTCATTCAACCTCCATGTTCTACCACCTTTTTTCCCTTGTAATAATTCCATCCACACTGGGCTATGGTCAGTTAAACACCTCGGAAATATCTTCGTTTTCTTCACCCTAGAAAGCAAGTCATTAGAAATTAAGATAAAATCAATACGTGAAAAAGATTGATGCCTATCAGAAAAAAAAGTAAAATCTCTCTCATCTGGATTCCGTAACCTCCATATATCTCTAAACTCAAAGTCTTCCATCATTTCAAAAAAGGATTTTGGTAATTTTGCATGTATAGGTATCTTCTTGGAGGAGGTTCTCTTATCCCTTCTTGTATCAATTACTCCATTCCAGTCTCCTAATAAAATAAACGAACTATAATCCCAGAGGGTCAACCTCTCATGTAACATTTTGTAAAACTTTTCTTGTTGCTGATTAGGTGCATAAATACCTATCAACAAAGTCTTTTTTGCATCTATCACCAGTTCAATAGCAATAAATCTTCCTTGAATATCTGCCTCAATTAACTTAGCTGGTATATCCTTCCTGATATATACAACAATTCCATGCTTCTTTTCCAAAGCTGATGCAACAAAATGGTTACCCAATTTTGAATTAATTAAATATTTTTGGTCTGATAATTTTATATGTGTCTCTTGCAAACAAATCACATCATTTTTAAATTGTTTCAAGTAGTGAAATATTTTCCTTCTTTTCTGAGCTGAATTCAAGCCATTAACATTCCATGACAAGATTCTATTTGCCATTACTGGCCTCCTGAAGCTTTGAAGCAGACAACGAAAGCTCCTCCTCCGGTATCTTCCGTCTAGCTCCTCCCACAGCTTCCATACTGGGATCCTGACTTTTACTTTGAGACTGTTGCTCTTCTTTACGCTTAAGGGCTCCTCTTGTCACCCTTTGCTCTTGTGGTTCCTCTAATACTGGCAGCAATGAAGGCTCTTGGATCACCACGCCTTCTTGAGTCTCTTGAATTTTTTCTATCACTTCTATTTCGACTTTCAAAACTGTAGAAAGAAAATCCTTTGCCTTTAAAACAGTGTCAATTCTATATCTCCTTCCTTGATAGAATAGTGTCAGTCCAACTGGCACCTCCCATCTGAATTGAATCTGATGTTTTTTAAGTTCTTGTGTAAAAAAAGCAAATTCCTTCCTGTCTCTTAACATCTTTGAAGGAATCTCTTTCAACACCTTCAACTCCTGTTCTCCAATTTTTAAAGTTGTCTGATATGAAACTTGCAGAATCTGATTTCTCATAGTCCTTTTCACAAAATAAACCACAATGTCCCGAGGAAGCTTTCTCTGTCTTGCAATCCAGGAATTAACTCTATATATTTTATCAATTTGGTAAGCTACCTCTTGGGGGTCCACTTCAATAAATTCAGCCAATGCTTCTGATATAATTTTTCTTAAGTCTTCTCCACGCTCTTCTTGCATACCACGAATTCTAAGAGCTCCTTCCATAAGTTTATATTGTAATATCACAACCTGATCTTCATTTTGATCCACTTTTTTCTGAACACCTTTCATTTCGTCTTCTAAATGCTTATTTGACTGAGAGATCTGTTGCATTTCCACTTCCAATCCTTCAATTTTTTTACTCAGTCCTTGAACTGCCATAAGAATATCTTCTCTTATTTTTGCATTAAAATTCTCCATCATCTCTTTTTGCCTATCTTCAGAAAGTTTTAATTGTTCTTTCAATATTTCCTCAAGACTTGGTTCAGATCCCCTTCTTCCAGAAGGCTTTAAAGGTTTAGCTGCCATTCTGTCTTCAAAAGAATCAGGAATTCAAACTTAATAACTCTCCTTCCCTCCTTTCAGTATAAAAAAACTCCGTTTGTAACAATCCACAAATAACGCTGCTTCATCGTACTAAAAAATTTTTACTTTCACTTTCAGACGCCATTTTAAAAGTCAATTAATCAAAGACAAAGAAAGGTTTCAAGTTTCAAAAAGGGAGTCGGTACTTGCCGTGCTGATTCTGCATCAAAGATCGAACGCTTGTGAAATTCCCGTCTGCTTAGAATATCAATCAATTTAATAAGTCCTTTAGAGCAGAAGCGACATTCCCTCTCCTTTTTCCTGATAAAAACAGGAGCGTGCTGAAGTTGGAGGGAGTGGAATTCGGTGGGGTCATAAATCCAGGAAAATTCGCTCTTGAGAGCAAACCCCCTGTCAGACCTGCCACTCTCCCACAACTCTGATAACCTCTTTCACCCAGAGGTTATGCTAAGCTCAGTGAACAGTGATTTATTTTCTGTTTCACTGACTTTTACAATCTTCTAACACGGAGTGCTCTGTTAGAGCACCCAGCAGGAGGGTGACGTCACTGGAGCCTCACTTTTTTTTTTTTTTTTTTTGAGTTTCAAGATAATTCTATTCCACTGCTGGAATGGCCTGGGAATAGCCCAGATCTTAACCCAATTGAAAATCTATGGAGCTGACTCAAGAAACTTCTTAGTCAGAAGTGACCCAGCAATAAAACCCAGTTAATAGAAGCAATCCTTCAATCTTGATTTCACATTAAAACAGCTGCAGAACTAAAAGACTTGGTTCACTCCATGGGAAGACGTTGTAAGGCTGTAATTCATGCTAAAGGTTACCCAACTAAATATTAATTGACATGATAATTTTTGTATATCTTGTTTTTTCCTATGGTGATAATTTTTGTATATCTCATTTTTTCTATGTGTTTCACTTTTCTTCTTTATCCTGTAGCTGCTATTCTAACAGCAAATCCTTCATAAAAGTCATTGCATTACATTCTTGATTAAATTATCTTTCCATTGATATATAATTTTATGGTACTACTCCAAAAAACAAACCCTGGTATTATTAGCTAGTTTTAGAAAATACACTTTTCCCAAAAAAGTTTCCACAATTTTGGCCACTACTGTAGTATCAACCTTGTTGATACTACAACAAGGTTGCTGTGAATAGCAGTCTTCAAGTACTTCAGAGGCTGCCCCAAAGAAGAGAGGATCACCCTATTCTCCAGAGCACCAGAGGGCAGGACGATGGATGGAAATTAATCAAGGAGAGAAGCAACTTAGAACTAAGAAGAAATTTCCTGACAGTGAGAACAATTGATCAATGATTATAGCTTGACTTCTGGAATTGCGAGTGGTCCATCACTGGAGACTTTCAAAAATAGACTGGGCAACCATTTGATTGGGATCATATAAGGTGTCTTGCCTTGGGCATGGAGTTGGATTTATTTATTTATTTATTTATTATTTATTTTATTTGTCATAACAGCATACATAAGCATAAGCATGAAGTATCTATACAACCTATAAGTATATATATAAGTATAAGCATGTAATAACTATATAAATTGTATATAATGAAAGGAAATAGTAGGACAGGAATGGTAGGCACATTTGTGCTCTTATGCACGCCCCTTATAGACCTCTCAGGAAAGGGGTGAGGTCAATAGTAGACAGTTTTTGGTTAAAGCTTTGGGGACTTTGAGAAGAGACCACAGAGTCAGGTAGTGTATTCCAAGGATTAACAACTCTGTTACTGAAGTCATATTTTCTGCAATCAAGATTGGAGCGGTTAATATTAAGTTTAAATCTATTGCTTGCTCTTGTATTGTTGTGATTGAAGCTGAAGTAGTCTTCAACAGGAAGGACATTGCAATAGATGATTCTATGAGTTAAACACAGGTCCTGTCGGAGGCGGCGGAGTTCTAAGTTTTCTAAACCCAGGATTTCAAGTCTGGTGGCATAAGGTATTTTGTTGTATTCAGAGGAGTGGAGAACTCTTCTTGTAAAATATTTCTGGACACATTTCATTGTATTGATGTCTGAAATGTATGGGTTCCAGACAGGAGAGCTATATTCAAGAATTGGTCTAGCAAATGTTTTGTAAGCTCTGGTTAGTAGTGCAGTGTTTCTGGAGAAGAACCTACGTAAGATTAGGTTTACAACTCTTAATGCCTTTTTTGCGATGTAGCTGCAGTGGGCTTTGGCACTTAGGTCATTGGATATGAAGACTCCAAGGTCTTTGACAGGGTAGGGGTCATCTGTAAGATAATGTCCATCGAGTTTGTATTTAGTGCTTAGATTCTTTTTTCCAATGTGTAAGACAGAGCATTTACTGGTTGAGATTTGGAGTTGCCAGGTTTTAGACCATTCTGACACAAAGTCAAGGTCTTTTTGAAGGGTAGCTCTATTGATGGTAGCGTTAAACAGTTTGACATCGTCAGCAAAGAGAACACAATTACTTTTAATATGGTCGCAGAGACCATTAATGTATAATATGAAGAGTGTTGGTCTAAGAACACTGCCTTGGGGAACGCCGCTATTGACAGGAACAGGATTTGATAGGGCACTGCCTATTTTGACCACTTGTTGTCTGTTTGACAGGAACGCTGTTATCCAATTGTGGAGGGGTCCTGAGATGCCAAAGGATTTTAGTTTGAGGAGAAGTTTGTCGTGTACCACTGAGTCAAAAGCTTTACAGAGGTCTATGTAAATTGCATCTATTGTTTTGCCTTTATTATTTTTTTAATATTTATTAGAAGACCTCCAAGGTCCCTTCCAATTCTATGATTCGACGGTTCCTGTTCATGGTGGCTAAGGTTTCTCCAACAAGTTGACTGACTATGTGTCAAGAAGAAAAGAAATGTTACAGGTTTTCCCCAGCTTCGTTGTCGAAAGAAGAGAATAACAGAGTTGGGAGGGACCTTGTAGGTCATCTAGCCCAACCCCATGCCCAAGCAGGAGACCCTACACCATTTCTAATAGACAGCAGTCCAGTCTCTTCTTGAAAGCCTCCAATGATGAACTTCTCCCACAACTTCCGAAGGCAACGTCCGTTCCATCAGTTGATTGTTCTCACTGTCAGAAAACTTCTCCTTATTTCTAGGTTGGATCTCTCCTTGTTTAGTTTTCATCCATTATTCCTTGTTTGGCTTTCAGGTTCTTTGGAAAATAGAAAATAGAGATATGTAGCTAAGGATGTTCTTCCTTCCAGTTCTTTCTGAGAATTGGGACTGGATCCTTTAGGTTGTACTCGCCCTTTAGAGGACTATAGTAGACCAATTATGGGTGGGAGAGTTAGTGGGAATGTACAAGTAGATTCAAGCTGATAAGATTGGTAAGTGGAAGTAGTCCTTGACTTACGATAGTCCATGTCGTGTCCCACCCCCACTCCAACGAATGAATCAAGGAAATCCATAACAAACTTGGCAGCAAAGCCTCTGCAGCTTGCCAAGTGCCTTCGAAGTTTATCAGGGCAGGCAGGAGTCCAAGTTGTGACTTCAGCGATAGGGTCCGATATCAGCAAACTAGATAAGACTTTGCTTGACTCAAGGTTGGAATGCCAAAAGCAGGTCCTTTATATAGGCTGTGGGGTGTGGCTCCATGACTCAGCATTTATCCAGGCCGGCCCCACCCTTCCTTCTGCTGGCATCGCCTCTCAGATCTCCGGAAGTGAGGGTCCTCCTACTCTGAATTGTCTTCAGCTGGATCTGCTGTCAGCATCTGGGAAAGGGAGGAGTCAGAGGGAGTAGGCCTGGGTAATTCCACCACCTGGCTGGCTTCCTGCTCTGAAGGCTGAGCCAAAGGAACACATGCTGTATGAGTGAGGTTTATTGGGCTTCTCCTTTCACTCCCTGACTCCTCTCCGGGCATGGGGCCAGAGCCGGGGGCTGGAATCATGACAGGCCGTTCATCTTCATTATCAGACTCGGAGTCTGATAAAAGGCCCGGTTGGAGACAGGAGGGGCCTGGCTGAGGAGAGGAGGGAGGATGAGTCACAACAGTTCATTTAGTGACTGTTCGAAGTTATGACAACACTGAACAAAGTGACTTACGACCATTTTTCACCCTTACAACTGTTGCAGCATCCCCATGGTCACATGATCAAAATTTGGACACTGGCCAACTGATTCATATTTATGACGTCCCATAGGTCCCATGGGTCATTTGATCACCTTTCGTGACCTTCTGAAAAAAACCAAGGTCACTCTGGGAAGCCAGATTCACTTAACAACCCTGTTCCTACCTTAGCAACTGTGCAGCAATTCACTTAACAACTGTGGCAAGAAGAGTCGTTAAACTGGGGCAAAGCTCATTTAACGGTCTTGCTTAGCAACCTAAATCTTGGGCTCCGTTGTGGCCCTAAGCTGAGGACTATTTGCATTGGGAGCTTTTTAAGCTCCTCGTTTACTTCCGAAGGGCCGTCAGCTCAGCTCAACGTCAGAAGAATCAAGACCATTATCTGTGGCTTATCGATTTTTTTTATTTTATTTTTTATACGCCCAGCCTGAGCTGTACATTCAAAGCAATTTACTAAAACAATTGAATTAGCTTGTCCAGAGTATAATTTCTTATTGAGAGCCAGAATGCTCTTCGAATATTAATAGCTCACAGATTACATTTCTGCATTGTTAGCCCATATTAAAAAAAAAAAAAAAATCGGAGAGCTAACCCATAAGAAATGTAGATTATCTCCCAGGGAGAGAATGCATGGAAAAGAGACCATTCACTCATGCACCAGCAAACCAGAGGAGAGAAAAGGAGTCAGAGCAGCATAAGATATGCATAGTGTTAAATGAACTGTATAAACACGGGGTTCGGAAACCATTTTTCTCTTCAGCTTCTCACTCGGTCCAACAAAAGTGAATTTGCATCTGAAATTTTCTTTTGAAGGAGAAGTGGATTTCTGTGAATTTTGGAGAGCGGTTTTGTTTTTTTTAGTGACAAGATAGCCAAGGGATGTTGGGTGAGAAAAATGCCCAGTTTTTCATTGGGCTTTGTGTCTTCATGGTCTGAATCTTCCTCCTCCTCCTCCTCCTCCTCCTCCTCCTCCTCCTCCTCTTCCTGTTCCTCCTCCTCCAATTCTAATTCTAATTCTAATTTTAATTCTAATTCATTCAGGGCCTCTGGTGGCTCAGGCTGGTAAGACAGTCTGCTTGCAATTACTTGCAGGTTCAAGTCCCACCAGGCCCAAGGTTGACTCAGCCTTCCATCCTTTATAAGGTAGGTAAAATGAGGACCCAGATTGTTGGGGGCAATAAGTTGACTTTGTATATAATATACAAATGGATGAAGACTATTGCTAACATAATGTAAGCTGCCCTGAGTCTTCGGAGAAGGGCGGGATATAAATGCAAATAAAAAAAAATTCTTCTCTTTCTCCTTCTCCTTCTCCTTCTCCTATTCTAACTCTAACTCTAATTCTAATTCATCCTTCTCCTCCTCCTCCTCCCCCCCTCCTCCTTTCTCCTCCTTTCTCCTCCTGCCTCCTCCTCCAGACCCTCTACTGTACCACTCTGGACAAATGGCTGTCCAATCTCTTCTTAAAAATCTTGATAGATGAATGCTTCAGTGACCCATTCTCCACTGGGTCATTGGACTGCAACTCTCATTATTCCTAGCTACTTAAAATGTTTTCCGGGAGTGATGGGCCTTATAATCCAGTGTCCCTGAAAGACCATCCTGTTGGAGAAGACAGGCTGCACCAATGAAAGTTGCACCCAGGTCTAGAGCTGGAGTTACACAAGCAGTTGTTTTTTTTTGTCACAACAGTAAACGTAAAATGACATAAAACAACAACACATCATAAAAGAAAAACATATGTATAAGTAAAAGTATGCAATAACCATATTAATTTGATATAATGAAAGGGAACAATAGGACAGGAACGGTAGGCACTTTTGTGCTCTTATGCACACCCCTTATAGTCCTCATAGGAATGGGGTGAGGTCAATAGTAGACAGTTTTTGGTTGAAGTTTTTGGGATTTTGAGTAGAGACTATAGAGTCAGGTAGTGAGTTCCAAGCGTCAACAACTCTGTTACAGAAGTCGTATTTTCTGCAATCAAGTTTGAAGCGGTTGACATTAAGTTTGAATCTATTGTTTGCTCTTGTATTATTGTGATTGAAGCTGAAGTAGTCTTTTACAGGAAGGATATTGCAATAGATGATTCTGTGTGTTAAACACAGGCCATGTCGGAGTCGGCGGAGTTCTAAGTTTTCTAATCCCAGGATTTCAAGTCTGGTGGTATAAGGTATTTTGTTGTTTTCAGAGGAGCGGAGAACTCTTCTTGTAAAATATTTCTGGACACGTTCGATTGTGTTAATGTCAGAAATTAATACACTTAAGAAGCTGTATAAGATCAAGATGTTGGTTTGGACCATTGAGTATAGATTCTGCTAAGCATTGATAACATCTGTATTTTTGACTGATTTTTTAATACATTTATTTACTGATAAGAAGAGAATATTTGTGCCTCAGGATTGAACTGTGGGATACTTGATGCTCTCTGAGCTTGGTGGTTTTCTTGTAGACATTTCATTACCCAACTAGGTAACATCAGCAATATTAGAAGGGAGTGCGGTTTGCTCTCTGTTTATATACAAGTGGTTTGCCCTGTCAGCGTTGGTGGGAATGTCCTTGGTAGTTCCTTGATCAGGTTGTTATTTACAGCTTGG
This sequence comes from Ahaetulla prasina, assembly GCF_028640845.1. Taxonomy (NCBI): domain Eukaryota; kingdom Metazoa; phylum Chordata; class Lepidosauria; order Squamata; family Colubridae; genus Ahaetulla; species Ahaetulla prasina. The sequence continues at coordinate 222,186,665 of NC_080541.1, read as the reverse complement.
TTTTTGATCTACAGTTAATCCAGACCCACTCTCTTCCAGGGGTGAAATGCTCCCGGTTCGGACCAGATCGCGCGATCCGGTAGCGATGGGGGCAGGTAGTTGAGAGAACTTGTAGCAAAAATCCCTGCCCCCCCCCTGCCCACACCTCGCTGTTCCTCTTCTCTGTCCCTGAAGCTTTTGGTGGTGATATAGCTGCAAACGGCCTTAAATGACTGCCGCAGCACTTCAAAGAGCCGCACTACAGCTGATCAGCGTTGTAGGCAGCTAGTAGACCGGTGCCTCTATTTTTAAAGAAGGTACATCGGTACCTGCCAAAAAAAAGGCACTTGGTAGACCGGGGCCTCTCAGTAAAAGGCAATTGGTAAGACCGGGGCCTCTATTTTTAAAGAAGGTAGATCGGTGCCTCCCAAGTTTTGTATACTTTATTATTTTTATTATTTATTATTCTTGACCATGCCCATTCAGTCACCTGACCACTAAGCCACACCCACCAATTAAGCCACGCCCACAGAACCGGTAGGGAAAATTTTTAGATTTCTACCCCTGCTCTCTTCTAGCACTGATGATGTTATCTAGTTGGGTAATGAAACGTCTACAAGAAAACCGCCAAAGCTCAATGACCACTAAAGACCCCATCTTTATTCATGCAGATATTGGTGAGATTACAGCATCAGCAAAAGCTTACAGAGCTCTGGGGAAGATTTCTTACAACTCTCTTCTGTTTTCCCCCCTTCATTTTTCAGGATGAAAAGAACCAAATGATGACCACAAATGTTTGGGTGAAACAAGTGAGTCAACCAAATTTTTCCTTATTTTTTTTCCTCTACGTTCCAGAGATCTAACCTGTACTTAGCTCAGAAAAAAGGAAGCAGAAATGTGGGTGGCAGGGAAGGATGGTGGGGAGTTTTCCTGTAGAAATATCATGGTGTGGTTTGTTTTTTTTTGATGGTGAGGAATATCATAAAATGTTGGGAAGTTTTCTCTTTAGTTTCCCCTTTAAGTAAATGGGTGTTAAAGGACTTGGCCCATGCAATCTGGCTATTGTTTTTGAAAGCTGTCTCATAAAAATTTCCAGATAAATCCAGTGTTTCCCAACCATGGCAATTTCCAGGTGTGTGGACTACAACTCCCAGAATTCCATAACCATCATGGCCACTGAGGGGAATTGTGAGAGTTGAAGTCTACACAGCTTCTTCTCCTCATCTGCCTTCCCTTTCTTTCTCTTTCTTTCTCTTTCTCCTTCCCCCTTTTTCCTCCTCCTCCTCTTCTTCTCCTCCTTCTTCCCTTAGTCTTCTTCTCCTTCTCCCTCCCTCCCTCCCTCCTTCTCTCCCCTCCTCCTCTTTCTCCTCTTTTTCTCCTCCTCCTCCTCCTCCTCCCAAGCAACAGATGGTAAGAAAAGAACACTGTAGATTTCTTTTATCAGAAGCCTGATCCGATGTTTTGCAGCAAAATTCAAATTTAACTTCAAGGCCGTCCATATTCTAAGCATCCTGCTATATTCTGAGTTCGTTCTATTCTGCAGTTTTTGAAATTAAAATTGATTTAGAAGTTACTGGTGCAACCCAACAGGGGAAACAATATAATATTGACTTTACCCAGAAAAAAACCCACAACCCTGGAGAAATTCCAAATTTGCTCCTTTCGTTTCTGCAGGGATTAAAAATATGTTTTCAAATCATTATTTGAAATGAAATATTAATAGAGGGGGGAAAGTTGTGGGGGAATTCCCAGCGGAAGGGCATGTTAAAGAGTTAAGTCGGCTTCAGCTTGAGGAATTTTGTTACTCCAGGCCAGTGTTTCCCAACTTAGCCATTTTAAGATAGAATAGAATAGAATAACAGAAGGAATCTTGGAGGTCATCTAGTCCAACCCCCTGCTTAGGCAGGAAACCCTACACCACTTCAGACAAATGGTTATCCAACATCTTCTTAAAAACTTCCAGTGTTGGAGCATTCACAACTTCTGGAGGCAAGTCGTTCCACTGATTATTTGTTCTGTCAGGAAATTTCTCCTTAGTTCTAAGTTGCTTCTCACCTTGATTAGTTTCCATCTGTTGCTTCTTGTCCTGCCTTCTGGTGCTTTGGACAATAGCTTGACTCCCTCTTCTTTGTGGCAGCCCTGAGATATTGGAACATTGCTATCATGTCTCCCCTTCTTTTCATTAAACTAGACATACCCAAGTTCTAGCAATTGTCCTTCATACGTTTTAGCCTCCAGTCCCCTAATCATCTTTGTTGCTCTTCTCTGCACTCTTTCTAGAGCCCAAGATGTGTGGACTTCAATTCTCAGAATACCTCTACCAGCAATACAGTTCTGGGCAATACAGTAGTCCTCAACTTATAACCCTTCGTTTAGAGACTGATGTTACAACAGCGTTGAAAGAAGTAACTTACGACCATTTTTCACCCTTACCACCTTTGCTGGTCACGTGATCAAAATCTGAATGTTTGACAACTGGTTCGTATTTATGACGGTTGCAACATCCGGGATCACCTGATCCCCTTTTGCGACCTTCTTGACCAGCGAAGTCCATGGGGAAGCCAGATTCACTTAACAACCGTGTGACTAACTTAAGAACTGCAGTGATTCACTTAACAAATGTGGCAAGGAAAGTGGTGAATTTGTGCTAAACTCATTTAGCAACTGTCTCAGTTAGCAGGAGGAATTTGAGGATCGATTGTGGTCATAAGTCGAGGACTACTGTAGTTAAGACCAGAGGTCTGCAACCTTGGGAACTTTAAGCCTGGTGGACTTCAACTCCAAGAACCCCCACAGCCAGCAAAACTGGCTGGGGAATTCTGGGAGTTGAAGTCCTCCAGGCTTAAAGTTCCCAAAGTTGGAGACCACTGGTTTAGACCTATGTTTCTCATGCTGGCTGGGGAATTCTGGGAGTCGAAGTCCACATGTCTTAAAGTTGCCAATTATGACAAACACTGAGGCAATTATTCTTCTTGCTCCAGTATCAGGGGTGAAATCTAGCAGGTTCTGACAGGTTTTGGAGAACCGGTAGTGGAAATTTGGAGTAGTTCAGAGAACTGGAAAATGCCACCTCTGGCTTGCCCCAGAGTTGGGTGGGAATGGAGATTTTGCAATATCCTCCCCCCAGGAGTGGGGAGGGAATGGGGATTTTGCAGTATCCTTCCCCTGCCATGCCCACCAAGCCATACCCACCAAGCCACCCCACGCCCACAGAACCTGTAGTTAAAAAAAAAATTGGATTTCACCACTGTCCTGTATGCCTAACATAAAACATGTTTAAAATTTGATGTCTATGGAGATTCTGAGTCACCCTGGTCATAGATGTCCCAAAAGTGCTTTTTTCAAAAGGCAATTGGACTTTCTTTTTCTTTGAAGACGTTTTGCTTCTCATCAAAGAATCTTCTTCCGTTCTGACTTCAGAATTTGGTGATTAATATTGCTTTCTCTTTTTGAGTCTAATTATTTATCTGGTATTTCCTGCCTTTTAGGAGTGGCATGATTATAAGTTACGTTGGGATCCTGAAGAATACGAGAACGTTACGTCGATACGAATCCCATCCGAGCTTATTTGGAGACCAGACATAGTTCTTTACAACAAGTAAGAGCATATTCTGAGCACCTTTTCTTTAAGGCTATGGGTTTATCTCGTCTTCCTGGAAACACAGAGGATTTTTGCAGAGGTCACCAAGAAGGACACACTGATATTCTCTAAGCAGTTTCTTTTATAGGCAGAAATCTTGCCAAACGAAAGCAAATCATGTAGAAAATCTAGTAAGTGCAAATAGAAAGATAGAATAGAATAGAATAGAATAGAATAGAATAGAATAGAATAGAATAGAATAGAATAGAATAGAATAGAATAGAATAGAATAGAACAGAATTTTTTTTTATTGGCCAAGAGTGATTGGACACACAAAGAATTTGTCTTTGGTGTATATGCTCTCAATGTACATAAAAGAAAAGATACGTGCATCAAGAATCCTAAGGTACAACACTTAGTGATAGTCATAGGGTACAAATAAGCAATCAGGAAACAATCAATATCAGTATAAATTGTAAGGATACAAGCAACAAAGTTACAGTCATACAGTCATAAGTGGAAGGCAATGGGTGGTGGGAATGATGAGAAGATTAATAGTAGTGCAGATTTAGTAAATAGTTTGACAGTGTTGAGGGAATTATTTGTTTAGCAGAATGATGGCGTTCAGGAAGAAACTCTCCTTGTGTATCTAGTTGTTCTGGTGTGCAGTGCTCTATAGTGTCGTTTTGAGGGTAGGAGTTGAAACAGTTTATGTCCAGGATGTGAGGGATCTGTAAATATTTTCACGGCCCTCTTCTTGATTCGTGCAGTATACAGGTCCTCAGTGGAAGGCAGGTTGGTAGCAATTGTTTTTTCTGCAGTTCTAATTATCCTCTGAAGTCTATGTCTGTCTTGTTGGGTTGCAGAACCAAACCAAATAGAAAGATAAAGCCAGTTGGGTGACTTTGGGTCAGTCACCAGGAGGTGTGAGTTCTAGTTCTGCTTTAGGCATGAAAGCCAGCTGGGGGACTTTGGATCAATCATCAGGTGACTGTGAGTTCCAGTCCTGCCTTGTGCATGAAAGCTGGCTGGATGACATTGGGCCAACCACTAGGAGACTTGTGAGTTCTAGCCCCACCTCAGGTATGAAAGCCAGTTGGGTGACTTTGGACCAGTAACTCTCGCTCAACCCAACGTACCTCACAGTATTGTTATGGGGAAACTAGGAGGAGGAAGGTGTGTTGGATATGTTCACTGTCGTGAGTTATTAATTTGCAAATATTACAACATAGGCAGAGATAGATAGATGATAGATAATAGTTAGATAGATGATAGAGATAGATAGATAGATAGATAGATAGATAGATAGATAGATAGATAGATAGATAGATAGATGAGAAATATTATAGATAGCAATAGATGATAGATAGCTAGATGATAGATAGATAGATAGATAGATAGATAGATAGATAGATAGATAGATAGATAGATAGATAGATAGATAGATGATAGATAGATAGAATAGAACAGAATTTTTTTTTATTGGCCAAGAGTGATTGGACACACAAAGAATTTGTCTTTGGTGCATATGCTCTCAATGTACATAAAAGAAAAGATACGTTCATCAAGAATCCTAAGGTACAACACTTAGTGATAGTCATAGGGTACAAATAAGCAATCAGGAAACAATCAATATCAGTATAAATTGTAAGGATACAAGCAACAAAGTTACAGTCATACAGTCATAAGTGGAAGGCAATGGGTGGTGGGAATGATGAGAAGATTAATAGTAGTGCAGATTTAATAAATAGTTTGACAGTGTTGAGGGAATTATTTGTTTAGCAGAGTGATGGCGTTCAGGAAGAAACTCTCCTTGTGTATCTAGTTGCTCTGGTGTGCAGTGCTCTATAGTGTCGTTTTGAGGGTAGGAGTTGAAACAGTTTATGTCCAGGATGTGAGGGATCTGTAAATATTTTTACGGCCCTCTTCTTGATTCTTCAGTATACAGGTCCTCAATGGAAGGCAGGTTGGTAGCAATTGTTTTTTCTGCAGTTCTAATTATCCTCTGAAGTCTATGTCTGTCTTGTTGGGTTGCAGAACCAAACCAAATAGAAAGATAAAGCCAGTTGGGTGACTTTGGGTCAGTCACCAGGAGGTGTGAGTTCTAGTTCTGCTTTAGGCATGAAAGCCAGCTGGGGGACTTTGGATCAATCATCAGGTGACTGTGAGTTCCAGTCCTGTCTTGTGCATGAAAGCTGGCTGGATGACATTGGGCCAACCACTAGGAGACTTGTGAGTTCTAGCCCCACCTCAGGTATGAAAGCCAGTTGGGTGACTTTGGACCAGTAACTCTCGCTCAACCCAACGTACCTCACAGTATTGTTATGGGGAAAATAGGAGGAGGAAGGTGTGTTGGATATGTTCACTGTCGTGAGTTATTAATTTGCAAATATTACAACATAGGCAGAGATAGATAGATGATAGATAATAGTTAGATAGATAGATAGATAGATAGATAGATAGATAGATAGATAGATAGATAGATAGATAGATAGATAGATAGATGATAGATAAGATAGATGGATAGATATGGATGGATAGATAAATAGATGGAAGATAGATAGATAGATAGATAGATAGATAGATAGATAGATAGATAGATAGATAGATAGATAGATAGATAGATGATAGATAGATAGAATAGAATAGAATTTTATTGGCCAAGTGTGATTGGACACACAAGGAATTTGTCTTGGTGCATATGCTCTCAGTGTACATAAAAGAAAAGATACGTTCATCAAGGTACAACATTTACAACACAATTGATGGTCAATATATCAATATAAATCATAAGGATTGCCAGCAACAAGTTATAGTCATACAGTCATAAGTGGAAAGAGATTGGTGATGGGAACTATGAAACGATTAATAGTAGTGCAGATTCAGTAAATAGTCTGACAGTGTTGAGGGAATTATTTGTTTAGCAGAGTGATGGCCTTCGGGAAAAAACTGTTCTTGTGTCTAGTTGTTCTGGTGTGCAGTGCTCTATAGTGTCGTTTTGAGGGTAGGAGTTGAAACAGTTTATGTCCAGGATGCGAGGGATCTGCAAATATTTTCACGGCCCTCTTCTTGATTCGTGCAGTATACAGGTCCTCAATGGAAGGCAAGTTGGTAGCAGTTATTTTTTCTGCAGTTCTTATTATCCTCTGAAGTCTGTGTTTTTCTTGTTGGGTTGCAGAACCGAACCAGACAGTTATAGAGGTGCAAATGACAGACTCAATAATTCCTCTGTAGAATTGGATCAGCAGCTCCTTGGGCAGTTTGAGTTTATTGAGTTGGCGCAGAAAGAACATTCTTTGTTGTCCTTTTTTAATGATGTTTTTGATGTTAGCTGTCCATTTGAGATCTTGCGATATGATAGAACCCAGAAATTTGAAGGTTTCTAGAACAGATAGATAGATAGATAGATAGATAGATAGATAGATAGATAGATAGATAGATAGATAGATAGATAGATAGATAAGGGAGGACAGGGAGATAGATAGATAGATGATAGATAGATAGATAGATAGATAGATAGATAGATAGATAGATAGATGGATAGATATGGATGGATAGATAAATAGATGGAAGATAGATAGATAGATAGAGATAGATAGATAGATAGATAGATAATAGATAGATGATAGATAGATAGATGATAGATGATAGATAGATAGATAGATAGATAGATAGATAGATAGATAGATAGATAGACAGATAGATAGATACTATAAATAGCAATAGATAGATAAATTCATGAGGAACGCTGGAAGGGATATTTGCTAGCGACCATGGACTGGTAGCCCTCTTCCACCAGTTACAGGAGATGACTTAAGGGGGTCAAGAAAACCATTGGACTCAATTTAAATTATGAAATATATTTTGCTTCTGGGTGTAAATGAGAAAATGGGGTTGTCTTTCACATTTATAAATCTGTGTGTAGGGAAATTGTCTCTTGTCCACCAGTCAGAAAGGAAAAAACGGTGATATCAATATTGTGTTTCACAGAAGAAGCTGTAGGTGTCAGGCTACAGATGATCAGAAGAGGTTTTTCTGGAACCCTGTCAGTAGGATGGTCCAGAAAGGGTCAGGTGTCAAAAATTCTGCACTTGAAATAGCCCATTTGGCATTCTGAACTTGAAAATTAGGCAAAGTGTTGCACAATGCGGTTTCCTTCTGGCCTTAGAACAGAGTCTGACCATATTTAATAGATTTAAGCTTAATGTGAACTGCTCCAATCTCGATTGCAGAAAATATGACTTCAGCAACAGAGTTGTTAATGCCTGGAATGCACTACCAGACTCTGTGGTCTCTTCCCAAAATCCCCAAAGCTTTAACCGAAAACTATCTACTATTGACCTCACCCCATTCCTAAGAGGTCTGTAAGGGGCGTGCATAAGAGCACCAACGTGCCTACTGTTCCTGTCCTAATGTTCCATTTTATTGTATTCAATTTCATATAGTTATAGAATAGAATAGAATAGAATAGAATTTTATTGGCCAAGTGTGATTGGACACACAAGGAATTTGTCTTGGTGCATATGCTCTCAGTGTACATAAAAGAAAAGATACGTTCATCAAGGTACAACATTTACAACACAATTGATGGTCAATATATCAATATAAATCATAAGGATTGCCAGCAACAAGTTATAGTCATACAGTCATAAGTGGGAAGAGATTGGTGATGGGAACTATGAAACGATTAATAGTAGTGCAGATTCAGTAAATAGTCTGACAGTGTTGAGGGAATTATTTGTTTAGCAGAGTGATGGCCTTCGGGAAAAAACTGTTCTTGTGTCTAGTTGTTCTGGTGTGCAGTGCTCTATAGCGTCGTTTTGAGGGTAGGAGTTGAAACAGTTTATGTCCAGGATGCGAGGGATCTGCAAATATTTTCACGGCCCTCTTGATGGATGGATAGATAGATGGATAGATAGATGGATAGATAGATCTGCAGTTCTTATTATCCTCTGAAGTCTGTGTTTTTCTTGTTGGGTTGCAGAACCGAACCAGACAGTTATAGAGGTGCAAATGACAGACTCAATAATTCCTCTGTAGAATTGGATCAGCAGCTCCTTGGGCAGTTTGAGTTTATTGAGTTGGCGCAGAAAGAACATTCTTTGTTGTCCTTTTTTAATGATGTTTTTGATGTTAGCTGTCCATTTGAGATCTTGCGATATGATAGAACCCAGAAATTTGAAGGTTTCTAGAACAGATAGATAGATAGATAGATAGATAGATAGATAGATAGATAGATAGATAGATAGATAGATAGATAGATAGATGGATAGATATGGATGATAGATAAATAGATGGAAGATAGATAGATAGAGATAGATAGATAGATAGATCGATGATAGATAGATAGATAGATGGATAGATATGGATGGATAGATAAATAGATGGAAGATAGATAGATAGAGATAGATAGATAGATAGATAATAGATAATAGATAGATGATAGATAGATAGATAGATAGATGATAGATAGATAGATAGATAGATAGATAGATAGATAGATAGATAGATAGATAGATAGATAGATAGATAGATAGATACTATAAATAGCAATAGATAGATAAATTCATGAGGAACGCTGGAAGGGATATTTGCTAGCGACCATGGACTGGTAGCCCTCTTCCACCAGTTACAGGAGATGACTTAAGGGGGTCAAGAAAACCATTGGACTCAATTTAAATTATGAAATATATTTTGCTTCTGGGTGTAAATGAGAAAATGGGGTTGTCTCTCACATTTATAAATCTGTGTGTAGGGAAATTGTCTCTTGTCCACCAGTCAGAAAGGAAAAAATGGTGATATCAATATTGTGTTTCACAGAAGAAGCTGTAGGTGTCAGGCTACAGATGATCAGAAGAGGTTTTTCTGGAACCCTGTCAGTAGGATGGTCCAGAAAGGGTCATGTGTCAAAAATTCTGCACTTGAAATAGCCCATTTGGCATTCTGAACTTGAAAATTAGGCAAAGTGTTGCACAATGCGGTTTCCTTCTGGCCTTAGAACAGAGTCTGACCATATTTAATAGATTTAAGCTTAATGTGAACTGCTCCAATCTCGATTGCAGAAAATATGACTTCAGCAACAGAGTTGTTAATGCCTGGAATGCACTACCAGACTCTGTGGTCTCTTCCCAAAATCCCCAAAGCTTTAACCGAAAACTATCTACTATTGACCTCACCCCATTCCTAAGAGGTCTGTAAGGGGCGTGCATAAGAGCACCAACGTGCCTACTGTTCCTGTCCTAATGTTCCATTTGATTGTATTCAATTTCATATAGTTATTACATACTTATGCTTATATATATGCTTTATATAGTATAGTTATTTCATACTTATGCTTATATATACTGTTGTGACAAATAAATAAATAAATAAATAAATAAATAAATAAATAAATAAATAAATAAATAAATAAAATAAAATATTAAATGACAATATTTTGGGCGGGGCTGGGTATACTTTGGTTATTTTTTTTTTAAAAAAGAATAATTAGAGATAAAATAGAAGTGAATAGACAAGGAGTTTGAAGCATCATGGAGATTTTCCAACACTTCATTAGTTAATTATGAGTAACTGAATGGTCTGCTTTTTAAAAGGCTGAAAAAAATCACCACCCGTGCCAATATTTTGAGTGTTTGAGTTGCAGAAAATAACCTTGCGATGCGGTGAGCTCAAAACAAAATTCGCGGGTGCCAAAATTGCCTTTTGAAGTGGGAGCAAAACACGGCTGCTCTTTTGAATTTCGCTGTGATGAAAATATCACCTGTATTTCGTTAAACGCTGCAGAGGGATCTTGGGGACCAGGCCTGCTTCGTTCTGACTTTGAAAGAAAACACCTTTGTCATTTCATTCACCCGCCTCAACTTCTCCAAAGCCACTCACCGTTGTGAAATTAATGGGAAATGTGGCTTTGTCTAGGAACTCAACATGTACCCAACAATGAAGAACAGAAATCATTTTATGTCAAATTTGTTTCTCAGTTTTGGCAACTTTAAGACACATGGACTTCAACTGCTGGTGGAAAATTCTAGGAACTGAAATTCATACATCTTACCATTAGTCCTTGAATTTTGACCACCATTGAGCCCCCAATTTCTGTTGCTATGCAGGACACTTATCCAGTAAGTTTGGCTCCATTTTACGATCTTTTTTTGCCTTCCGGATGCTGCTGAACTACATCTCCCAGCATCCTCTGCTATCGGTCATGCAGGCTAGGATTGCTAAGAGCGATTGGTCCAAAGGCCACAAGCTCCCTTGGATCCAAATATTTGCCTTCTAGGCCTTGAGAACTCACGACGGCCAAATCATAGTGGCCAACTCGCCACGGCTAACTCGGCATAGAATCATTAAAGAGAGGATGCAAAATTGGAGGGACAAAAATGAAATGCGAATGACCAAAAATTAAAATAGTTTTAAAATTATGTTAAATGATTACATTGAATTGTTGACTTGTCCCACGCTGAGTTGTCTCGTGGCGAGTCGGCTGTGGTAAGTTGGCCGTGGCGAGTTGGCCACAGCAAGTTGTCCCAGTGGTGTAAAATGTAAAATTTGTTACTACCGATTCTGTGGGTGTGGCTTGGTGGGGGTAATGTGACTGTGTGGGCGTGGCCAACTTTTTTTTTTTAACTTTTAAAAGCATTTTTTCCTACAACCTCTTCGGCTGAAGAGATTGTAGGAAAAAATGCTTTTAAAAGGCTCCTCTGACGATCCCACTGAGTTGCCTGATCGTCAGAGGCTTTTATTTTCTTTTTAAAGCATTTTTTTTGCCTTTAAAAGAAAAAAAAGCCTCTGATGATCACTGAGTTGCCTGATCGTCAGAGGCTTTTTACTTTTAAAGCATTTTTTTACAACCTCTTCAGCCGAAGAGGTTGTAGAAAAAATGCTTTTAAAAGGCTATGATGATCCTAGCTGAGCCGCACGATCATCAGAGGCTTTTTTTTACTTTTAAAAGCATTTTTTCAGTCGAAGAAAAATGCTTTAAAAGTAAAAAAAACAACCTCTGATGATCGCGCGGCTCAGGTGGGCATGGGGGGGGGCAGGGATTTTTGCTACTGGTTCTCCGAACCACCCACCGCCATCGCTACCGGATCGGGCTACCGGGAGCATTTCACCCCTTAATTGTCCCATTCTGTTTAGAGCTGGGGTCTCCAAACTTGGTCAAGTTAAAACTTGTGAACTTCAACTCCCACAGTTCCTCAGCCAGCATGACTGGCTAGGGAATTCTGGGAACTGAAGTCCACAGATCTTAACATTACCAAGGTTGGGCATCCCTTTAAAACCGTGATGATGAATCTAGGGCACCTGTGCCACAGGTGGCATGCAGAGCCCTCTCTGCGGACACACAAGCCATCCCCCCCCAGTTCAGCTGCATCACTTGTGCGCGCATGCCTCCTGCCGGCCAGCTGATTTTCAAGTCTCCGCCGTGCATGCGGGACACACCGTGCATGCGGGAGGGGAGCATGGGTGGGTTGCGCGCACCTGCATGGTCGGGCAGGACATACCTGGGAGGGGTTATAAGTTGGCAGAATTGCATTGCATTATGGGTTATAAGCAGTGGTGGGATTCAAGTAATTTAACAACCGGTTGTCTGCCCTAATGATTTCTTCCAACCACCAGTTTGCCAAACTGCTCAGAAAGTTAACAACCGGTTCTCCCGAAGGGGTGCGAACTGGCTGAATCCCACCACTGATTATAAGTGCAGGGAGGCCTACTAGGCCCAATGCAGGGCATGGCAGCCCACCCCCCACCCATCCCCGTGGCCTGTTTTTGCTCCTAGGAGGCTGCAGGGGGTGGGGTTTGCACACGCATGCGCAAGGGTGGTGGTGCAGGCGCATTGCATTATGGCCGTGGGCGCACGTGCACACTTTTGGCACACAACAACAAAAAGGTTAGCCATCACTCCTCTAAAACATTTGCCATGCTGGGCTGGCTGGGGGAATTCTGGGAGTTGAAGTGCACAGTGCCAAGTTTGGAGACCCTCGTTTTCAGAGAGGCATTTCCCCCCCAGACCTAACTGGTCTCCTTCCAAATGATTGTGCTCCCTGGTAGAGCACTTATTTTTAATTGGTCCATCTGCAGCCTGCTTCAGTGAGATTTGTTGGCAAAGTAGCATTAATCTGCAGTAAATCGTTTGGATGAGGGGCCAGCCAAGTTTCTTACCCTTTTGGAATTACCCCAATGGAATTACCTTAGTAAACCAAAACCTAACTTTTTTGGGTATCTGCTGGTCCTGCAGTGGTCTGGCAGAAATCTCTGTCTGGAGATCCTTCAAGAAAAAAATAAGGATACAGGTAGTCCTTGACTTATAACAGTGGTTCTCAACCTTTATAGTGCTGCAACCCCTTTAATACAATTCCCCACGATGTGGCGACCCCAACCGTAAAATTATTTTCGTTTTGAATTTATCGCGCCTGAAGCCATATTGGCTAGCGATCTGAACTGCTTGCGATTGCCTTGAGGACGGAGGCATTAAAGCGGAGACTCCTCCCCTGTTAAGTTTATCGCGCCTGAAGCCAGATTAGGCTAGCGATTGGGAGTGATTGCAGCTGGCTTGAGAGGGAGACATCAGAGCAAAGATTTCTCTCTTTTTTAATTCATTGCGCCTGAAGTCGAATTCGGCTAGCGATTTGAAGAGCCTGCAGCTGGCTTGTAGAGTCAACCATTGGAGCGCGATTCTTCGACTCGCAAATATACTTCCCATATTTCCGATGGTCTTAGGCGACCCCTGGCAAATCGTCATTTGATCCCCAACGAGGTCCCGACCCACAGGTCGAGAACCGCTAACTTATAACCATTCGTGGCACCGTCGTAACTGCCCCGGGGTCACCATTGGTAAACTTCCCAGCCGGCTTCCGACAAGCAAAGTCAATGAAGGAAGTCAGATTCACTTAACGTCTCCAGTTCCTTAATGTCTCCTAACCCCGGGACAGTGTAACCGTCACAAATACAGGTAATCTTCAACTTACGACCACAATGGACCCCAAATTTATGTTGTTAAGTGAGACATTTGTTAAATGAGCTTTGCCCCGTTTTACGATCTTTCTTGCCACGGTTGTTAAGTGAATCACTGCCGTTGACAGGTTAATCGTCCGGTTGTTAAGTGAATCTGGCTTCACCCCACTGACTTTGCTGGGGTGTAGCCAGCCAGCCATTTAACTAC